>NC_080185.1:99380639-99515802 GCF_950295315.1 Erinaceus europaeus | reverse complement strand
GCTGTCAGTTACTGGCTAGCTTACTGCTGTACCACACAGGTGGGAAATTCTACACCCGGACGCGGAGGCTGTCTGCTTTCCCAAGTGTCATTGCGCGACAACCAAGATGGCGCTTGCAACAGATAAGTCGCAGTGTCCTGGACCTGGGAACTTTCTCCCTCTCAGCCTGCAGGTTATTAGACAACAAAATTTCCCTGCTGCAATTTTAAGAGGTTTGATTATGTTTTGTTATATTTTGTAGTTGTACACACACACACACACACACACACACACACACACACACACACACACACACACACACACACACACACACACACACACACACACACACACACACACACACACACACACACACACACACACACACACACACACACACACACACACCGAGAGTTTATTTATTGAGGAGACAGGGTGGGGAGTCAGGCGGTAGCGCAGTGAGTTAAGCACGAAGCACAAGGACTTGCGTAAGGATCCCATTTCGAGTACTCGGTTCCCCACCTGCAGTGGGGTCGCTTCACAGGCGGTGAAGCAGGTCTGCAGGTGTCTATCTTTCTCTCCCCATCTCTATCTTCCCTGTCTCAACCTCTCTCTGTCCTATCTAAAAAGAAAGAAAAAGAATGAAAGAAAGGAAGGAAGAAAGAAAAAAGAGTGAGAGAATGTAAACGTCACTCTGGCATATGTGGTACCAGGGATCATACTTGGAACCATATTGTGCAAGTCCCGTTCTCTACCACTGAGCTACCTCCCCAGCGGCTCCAAAGATCTTGTGCCATCCAAGTATTCTGGTATTTTCATTTAGAAGCATTGGTGAAAGCATATCATGAAGGGCCATCTAGAATGCCTCACCTGAGAAGGCATTTGTTTTGCCACGTGCGAACCAATTTTGAGTCCCTGACTACCACCCCACTGAGGGAAGCATCAGTGCCATGGCATGTCTTTCTAAAAACTTCAGCATGGAGCAGTGAAGCCTGGAGATCACACACACACACACACACACACACACACACACACCCCAAAAAAAAACATGCTAATTTTACCTTTATTGATTTTTAAAGTTTTAGCCTTAATGAGGTATAATTTACAAATAAAGGCTGGAGAGATAGCATAATTGTTATGCAAACAGACTTGCGCCCAAGGTGCCGAAGGTTCCAGGTTTAGTCTCCAGCACCACTGTAAACCAGAGCTGAGCATTGCTCTGATAAAAAAAAAAAAATCAAACAAAAGACAGTCATATCTTCTAGACTTGATGGACTGATTTCAGTCAGAGAAGCATTTCACCTGTGGGTGTGGACAAAGTAGACTGGGCTGTTGGGGAGGGGCATGTGGTCACAGTGGGTCTTGGGAGGCATCATGTTTCTTTGGCCTAGGCCACTGGGGTACTCACATGGACAACTGTGGGAACTGTGGGGTCCCTGGTGAGCACTGTAGTAGCTACAAATCTAATTGCTGGGGAAGGCAGCGGTAGTGACAGAAACTGGTGATGTGCCCACAGTTGGGGGCAAACTGAGGGTGATTATGTAGAAGCTGGGGCCCTTGTAGGCACATTGGTAGTGGTAGGGATTGGGC
Organism: Erinaceus europaeus; assembly: GCF_950295315.1. Classification (NCBI taxonomy): domain Eukaryota; kingdom Metazoa; phylum Chordata; class Mammalia; order Eulipotyphla; family Erinaceidae; genus Erinaceus; species Erinaceus europaeus. The sequence goes on along the minus strand of NC_080185.1, from coordinate 99,514,233 downwards.
CAGTGCTAGGGCCACTGGCAGCTGCAAAGGCTTTGGCTGTGGGCATATTGTCCTGTGGTTGCACACTTCCCTCACCTTCCTTGCATGTGCATGGCAGTGGATGCCAACGATCATGCGGCAGTAGCCACTGACACAAGACAGGACTTGGTGGCATGTCTGGCATGAGCTCACAGGTGGTTGCCCCCTCTTTCACCCCCTTCCCCCACTCCTATGCATGCACACTGAGGCTTCAGAATTGTGGCGTGTAAATGCACAGCTGCAAGGGCCATCTCTGAGTACACACACGGCAGTAGGGTTCAAGGAGGGCTGGCCGTGCTAGGCTGATATCCTACAATTGCACCTAAGCTAGCTGCCAGCATGCTCCCTAGCTCCAGTGTGAGTGGGGAGGGGCTCCAAAGGCTGATGTGTTCGACTTACTCAGCAGCTAAGACCTTGGGTGGCTGCCAGTTAGGGTCTCTGGCTCCAACCCAGAGTGGGAGAGGGACTCTTGTAGCTGGTGTCAGCAGAAGCAATGCTTAGGGAATGTGAGCTGACAAAATCCCCAGGAGCTCCAGGGCAACTATACATTGGCTTCATAGGTGGCAAAATCTGCTGAATTTATTGGCAGAGCCGAGTTCTGTGAATAAGGATTGCTTTGTGCCTGCTAATAATCGCTTTGTGCGTCCAGCTGCTTTTATTTCTAGATCGCCAAGTCTCAGTTTTGCCTGGGGGCTGCCTGGGTGGGGTGAAACAGAAGAGTAAATTTTTGAGCCTTATCCAAATTGCTGTAGCAGCTTCTCTCACCCTATTCTTCCCTTCCTGGATTGAGAGGTTCTTTCTAGCTAGGAAGTTCCTTCTTGGTGGGGACTACTCTGGTTTAGGAAATAGGATATTGTAGGCAAAATGAGTTTGTCTTCTTTTATTCTTGTACAAATTATTTTTTTAAGTTTTATCACTGTTGCATGGTGTTGCTAAAACTTCTTGAGTGGACTCCCAAGATCTCCCACAGCTGTGTTAGTTCGGTTCATGGATGCTTGTCCAATCATTAATCTTTTGTGGGACACAGGAAAGCTGGTTCTCCTACTTCACCAGTGATCCCACATAACCCAATTATAACTTTTAAATTAAGATAAAATAGGACCTATTGGGAAATGGAACTATCTTGCTTAGTGGAAAAAAAAACTGTAGAGTGACTCAGTAATGCTTATTAGATCTACTCTTTATTATTTATGTTATTTTTGAACTATATCTGACAGGGAGTGGATAGTTATTTTCTATATTGTATGTGTTACAAAATAAAATTGCATGAGGAAGAACTAAGTTATAACAAGATACGATTTCTCAACTGTAAATGCTGTTGGGTAAAAACCAAATTGCTGACACAGGCTAGTAAATCTGATCCCCAGAGATTTCTAATTTTTTTGAGTGACAAAGTGGCCTTATTCTTATAAAACTGTAATATTTTTTTAAAATTTTATTTATAAAAAGGAAACACTGGCAAAAACTATAGGATAAGAGGGGTTCAACTCCACACAATTCTCACCACCAGAACTCCGTATTATCTCGTGGTGGTTGTTGGAGAATGAGGTAGGCTCAGCAAATGGATGTTCCATTAGTAGTAATTATTGTTAGCAGATTAGCAGTTTTCAGAAAATTGGGATACTTTAAAGTATATAAAGAAACATTCCTGATTTACACTGTATATGGACAAAAGGAAGTACGAAGAAAGATTTGCTTGAATAGTGGCCATTGCAACTTTGTTTTCTCAATCTTACTAATAATGACTTGCAGACTGTGTCTGTCTGACTTTTGGAAACAGCCAAAAGTATGATATGCATCATTTAGAGAAGACTGCTTCAAACACAGCAAACCTGGTTTGCATTCTTAAAAATTAGGCTCATATCTTTATACATTTTTTTAAAAATCACATTGAAATGCTAAGTAACCACTAAATTTACCATTACATTAAGTCATTCGATTGCTAAACATTGCTTCCTCATCTCAGTCAGGCAATTCCCAGTTCAGCAACAACAAAAATCACTAACCCACCTACTCAGATGGAAAAAACGTAAGCAGTCAGGTCAGGTGGCGGGGAAATTCACAGCCTAAGGAATGAATCATTTTTGCCTCTGCTAGAACATTTCAGAGCTCTTTACTGGATTGATAGAAGGGGGAGGGAGGAGAGGTGCTATCTAAACATCTGGAATAGTTAATGCTCCTGTATTGGCCACAAATCACCAGGGCACACTACTGACACGGCAGTTATTCCAGATCTAGTTATTGAAGGTCTGCAGAGCTCTCTGATCATCCCATTTCCAACTGGGAGCTCCACATGACCCACTGCAAAAGTGTTAAATGCAGACATTTATTTTGTCAACTGCCAACTGCATTTGTAAACTGGGGTTTCATCTTGTGAACACAAATGTGCTGTAACTTTACTGAGCTCAAAGGCAACAGTGAACTTGACCAGATCCAACTCACAATGGAAGGAGGTTGGAGAGCACCCTTTAATTAACAATATGAGTTTTGTGGGGGCTGGATGGTATCGCAGTGTGTTAAGCGCACATAGCGCAAAGTACAAGGACCAGCTCAAGGATCAGTGTAGGGATCCTGGTTCGAGCCCCCAGGGAGGTCGCTTCGAAAGCGGTGAAGCAGGTCTGCAGGAGTCTATCTTTCTCTCCCCCTCTCTGTCTTCCCCTCTTCTCTCCATTTCTCTTTGTATCCAACAACAATAACAGCTATAACAACAATAATAATAGCAACCACAACAAGGGCAACAAAATGGGGAAAATGGCCTCCAGGAGCAGTGGATTCGTAGTGCTGGCACCTGCTGGAGGCAAAAAAAATAAAATAAAAAGAATATTACTTTGTGACCAACAAAATCACTCACTTGGATAGTGTGCTGCTTTGCCATGTGTGTGACCCACATTTTAACCCATTCTAACCCAGCCCCCAGGGCACTGAAGGAAGTTTTAGTGCTGTGGTCTTTTCCATTTCGCTCTGTGGCTCCATCTCTGCCTTCACTGTCTCTACAAAAAAAAAAGAGAGAGAGAGAGAGTCAGGAGGTAGCACAGCGGGTTACACACACGGCACAAAGCGCAAGGACCTGCGTAAGGATCTGTAAGGATGCAAGCCCCCAGCTCCCCACCTGCAGGGGAGTCGCTTCACAAGCGATGAAGCAGGTCTGCAGGTGTCTGTCTTTCTCTCCCCCTCTCTGTCTTCCCCTCTTCTCTCCATTTCTCTCTGTCCTATCCAACAACGACATCAATAACAACAATATTAACTACAACAACAATAAAAAAACAACAGAAACAAAAGGGAAAACAAATAAATATATAAAAAATTTTAAAAAGAAAAGTAAGAATTTTGCCTTTTTTTTTTCCTTTGTAAAAAACATGCAGTAAACTGCACACAAGAACTGGGGTTGATAGCATAATGGTTATGCAGAGACTCTCATGTCTGAGGCTCTGAAGTCCCAGGTTCATTCCCCTGCACCACCATGAACCAGAGATGAGCAGAGCTCTAGTAAAATTAATTAATTAATTAATTTAAAAAATAAACTTTACATTCAATTTGGCATCTGTAAAAGTATATTTTGAGGGCTAGTGAAATAGCTCTTCTGGCCAGGAGTAGATGGTTTTCCATTGTGTTTTTTTATTTTTACCTCCTATGGGTCTCTGCTCCCCAAGTATTATTTTGTGGTAACCATGTGTGCTGTATTCAATTGACTATTTTTAAAATTCTCTTCTGAACTGCTCTCATCTCACTGACTTTTGCCTGAAACACTTCTACCCATTTTCACTCCCCCTTCATATTTCATTGTTGTTTCGTACTACTTTGGTCTCTGTTTATGGGTCTAATTTTATTGTTGATAAGCTTGTTCATGATTAAGTATTCCTAGGTGCTTCTTTTCTTTTTTAAAAAGTATTTATTTATTTATTCCCTTTTGTTGCCCTTGTTTTATTGTTGTAATTATTGTTATTGTTGTTGATGTCATTGTTGTTAGATAGGACAGAAAGAAATGGAGAGAGGAGGGGAAGACAGAGAGGGGGAGAGAAAGACAGACACCTGCAGACCTGCTTCACCGCCTGTGAAGCGACTCCCCTGTAGGTGGGGAGCCGGGGGCTTGAACCGGGATCCTCACACCGGTCCTTGAGCTTAGCGCCACCTGCGCTTAACCCGCTGCGCTACAGTTAATTTTTAAAAATTATTTACTAGTTTTTATCAGAGAGACTAGAACATTGCACAGCTCTGGCATATCTTGGTGCTGAGGATGGGAATTGGGTGTTGAGGCCTTCAAACTCTGTGCTCTAATGCCCTGAGCTATTTCCCCAGCCCCACAATACAAGTTTGAACTGAATATATGCCTACTTAAAAGAAAAACTTCACTTCCCAGTCACCCTTGCAATCAGATGTGGTCATGGGATAAACTTCTGCCCAATAGTATGTGAAAGGTTGTGATGAGTGCAACTTCCAGGTGATGATGCCCTTAAAGGGAAGGCACATATCTTTCCCTCTCCTCCTCCCCACTAGCTGGAATTTGGAGGTGCAGAGAGCCAACTGGGAACAGAAGACCATAGCAGCACAAAACAGAAGCATGCTATTCCTAGCACTGAGAATGCCAGACCAACTTAGAGTTTTATAAGAGAGATTTTATTTGTTATCCACAGTCAAACATATATATTACTATATACCCTAATCTGATTATAGAAACCTGGAAAAAAAAAGTATTGCCCAGTTTTGTGTAAGAATGACAGTAGGTGGCTCACCTAGTGGAGTGCACGTTACTGTGTGAAAGGACGAGGGTTCAAGGTCAAGGCCACCACATGGCAACACCTGCAGGGGGAAAGCTTCACAAGCTGTGGGGCAGTGTTGCAGTGTTTCTCCCCCCCTTCTCTGTCTCTCATCCTCAGAAAAGAAAACAAAAAATGGCAGTTTCTTCAGCTGCAACAAATATTGAATGTAATAGAAAAAGGATTAATAAGTATATCACATTAGCAGTCATCCAGATTGACAAGGTGCCTAATCCCCACAGTCAGAGGAATGAAGGGGCAATTGACTTTTGAGGAAATTCATATGATGAAGAAAGACCACTTGGAAAATGTTCGTGCTATATGGACATCAAAGAAGTAAAATTTGGTGCACCTGGTTGAGTGCATGTTACAGCTCGCAAGGACCCGGGTTCAAGCTCCCGGTCTTCAGCGGCAGAGGGAAAGCTTCACAAGTGGTGAAGCAGGGCTGTAGGTCTCTCTCTCTCTCTCTCTCTCTCCCCCCCCCTCTCTCCCTCCCTCTCTATCCAATAAATAAAAATAAAAAAATTTTGATTAAGGGATAAGAGACATCTCCCTTTGACTTGGTAGAAATTATTTGGACTTAACTTCAGTTTATGTTTGAAGAATCTTGTGTTTACAAACTGTCTTCTGAGAGTGTGGACATTTCCAAAGAAAGACCAGTGTTGTGGTGAACATGTTACCAGTAGCTGGCAAGAGCTCTTAGTGACAGGTTCTATGGCAGGACTCCATTCCAGGAGTCAATCCAGACTGAGGAGCCCGGTTCTGTCAGGGTCCTGGAGGGAGTCTGACTCTAACCCCAAAGAATAGCTGCACAAGGTCATCATGTTGCAGATAGCATTTTTGTTACTATACAATGAGATCTCTAAGTAAGTGGTAGTTTGCATATTCATGCCAACCTGGCCAGAGTATTCTGTCCAAAAATGCAAGTGACACAGGAATGCTAGTTACTCAAAAATTCACTCAGCGAGTGTACAATCAGAGCAAACGTGCAATGCATTAGGTTAGGTCTTACCCTCCATAGCTGGGAGTAGATGCTCATATCGTGCTGACAGGACTTTTTTTTTTTTTTTCCCTCCAGGGTTATTGCTGGGCTCGGTGCCTGCACCATGAATCCACCGCTCCTGGAGGCCATTTTTTCCCCCTTTTGTTGCCCTTGTTGTAGCTTCCTTGTGATTATTATTATTGCCCTTGTTGACGCAATTCGTTGTTGGATAGGACAGAGAGAAATGGAGAGAGGAGGGGAAGACAGAGAAGGGGAGAGAAAGATAGACACCTGCAGACCTGCTTCACCACTTGTGAAGCGACTCCCCTGCAGGTGGGGAGCCGGGGCCTCGAACCGGGATCCTTACGCTGGTCCTTGCACTTTACGCCATGTGCGCTTAACCCACTGCGCTACCGTCCAACTCCCCGGTGCTTCTTTTCTTATAGAATTTCTTTCAATAATTTTTGCAGGGTGGGTCTGGTTATGACAAACTCTTCCAGTCTTTGTAAGTCTGAAGTTTTTATTACTCCCTCATATTTGAATGATAATCTTCCCAGGTAAAGTATTTGTGTCTAGCCAATTCTTATCTTTAAAAAAAAAATGTTATTGCCACCGGGGTTATCACTGGGGCTTGGTACCAGCACTAGTAATCTATTGCTTCTGGCAGCCATTTTTTTCCTTTTCTTTCTATTTTATTGGATAGGGCAGAGAGAAATTGAGAAGGGAGGGAAGATAAAGAGGGAGAAAAAGATAAACACCTGCAGACCTGCTTCACCACTTGTGAAGCATCCCCCCTGCAGCTAGGGGAGTGGGGACTCAAGCCCAGGTTCTTGTACTTGGTAATATGTGTGCTTAACTGGGTGTGCCACCACCTGGCCACCCTTCTTATCTTTTTAACACTTTGAATATGTCATTCCACCCTCTCCTGTACTCCAGGATTTCTGTTGAAAAGTCAGATTGGGAGGGGGGGGTCTGAATGTGTTGTATTTATAAGTCACCTTTTTCTTTGCCCTGGCAATCTAAAATATTTTTGCTTTGTCCTTGACTTTTTTTTAAAATTTATTTACCAGAAGTGTGCACTGCTCAGCTCTGGCTTATGGTGGTGCAGGGGATTGAACCTTGGATTTTGGAGCCTCGGACATGAGATTTTCTTCACATAACCATTATGCTATCTACCCACATCTTGTCCTTGACTTTTGATAGTTTTTCTGTGATGTGTCTTGGTTTCATATTGGGTTTCAGGATTTGGATGTTTACTTTCTGAATGTCTGTGTACTACCTGTTCCCTAGATTTGGAAATTTTTCTGCTATTATTTTCTTAAATATGGTCACTCCTCCATTCTCTCTTCTCTTTTTATGATTCCTGTCACACTGACTTTTCCTTTCAAATGAAATCCGCTATTTCTCTCTGAGTTGGTTCATTTCCCCTAAGCCATTCTTCTGTTTTTAATATTGTGATCATTTTATCCTATAATCCTGAAATTCCCTCCTATGCATGAATGAGTCTATTTCCAAGGCTTTCCATTCAAAGTGTCCTTCATGCTCAGTAAGTCTCCATTCAACAAATGTAATATATAAAATGTGAAATTGTGTTGTCAACCAAAAATTTCATGCAAAATGGTGAAAATTTTTGTCTATGTTTAAAGGATAAGTCTTCAATTATCTCAAAAGTACAGACATTGAGAATGACTCACTCTGTGATGTTCCCAGGTGACTTGAGTCTTGTGTTATTACTATCTCTAGTTTTTTAATAATTAATGTGTAATTCCAGTGCAGTAATACCCATGTTTCTAGAGGAAAGGAAGAGAAATTCTGTAGGTTGTGCTTAAAGAAGTAAAATTTGGGAGTTTGGCGGTAGCGCAGCGGGTTTAGTGCACATGGTACAAAGCGCAAGGACCAGCATAAGGATCCTGGTTCAAGCCCCCAGCTCCCCATCTGCAGGGGAGTCACTTCACAAGTGGTGAAGCAGGTCTGCGGGTGTCTCTCTTTCTCTCCCCCTCTGTCTTCCCCTCCTCTTTCCATTTCTCTCTGTCCTATCTAACAATGATGACAGTAATAACAACAACAATAACAACAAAAAAACAACAAGGGCAACACAAAGGGAAAAATAAATATTTAAAAAGAAGTAAAATTTATTCACAAATTGAATAAAAATAAAGAACTTGATTACTTCACATGGGGGAAGGGAGATCAAAATTATGTGATGTGATATTTATGACATCAAAAGAATAAAAATGGCTCAGGGAGGTGGCCTAGTGAGTAGAGCACATGCTTTACAATCTCGAGGCCCTGGATTTAATCCCAAGGTCTCTTGCTTGAGCCTTAGCCCTACATATGTCAGTGATGAGCAATACTTTGGTCTCTCATAAAAATAAATGAATGGCAGGAAAGATAGCTTGTGTGTTAGAGCACAGGATTCATATACCTGAAACCGCAAGAAGTCCCAGGTTCAATCCCCAGCAGCACCACAAGCCAGACCTGAGTGCTGTACTTGCCTGTCTGTCTCCCTCTCCCTTCCTCACTCCCTCCCTCCTTTCTTGCCTCTAATATAATAAATATTTTAAACTAATCTTTAAAAGTAAAAGAATAGTTTCAGTTTTCTCTTTTTCACTTTTTAAAAATTTAATAATGATCAACAAATCCATTGAATAAGAGAGATACAATTCCACACAATTCCTGCCACCAGAGTTCTGCATCCCATCCCCTCTGTTGGAAGCTTCCCTATTCTTTATCCCTCTGGGAGTATGAATCTAGAATAAATATGGGGTTCAGAAGTTGGGAGGTCTGGCTTCTGTAATTGCTTCTCTGCTGGACATGGGCATTTGATCCATACCCCCAGCCTGTTTCTATCTTTCCTTAGTGGGGCAGGGCTCTAAAGAGGTGAAGTTCCAGGACATGTTGGTGAGGTCATCTGCCCAGAGAAGTTAGCTCAGCATGGTAGCATGTGCAACTTGGTGGTTGAAAAGCAGTAAGATATAAGCAGAATAAATTGTTTAATAATCAGGAACCTAAAGGTAAGAATATAGCAGATGAGATTTGGGGTCTCCGTTTTAGAAAAATCTAGGAAGTCTGTTTTAGGTATATTACAAGGGGCCCATGACTTTACTAATTTTTGCCTGAGCCTGACAGCTAACATGCAGGTGGGATAAAGGTATTATCTGGGGAGATGGTGTCAGAGTTGGGAATAGGACTAGAAAGCTGGATCGGGGAAGAGAGTAGCTCTAAAATATGGGGAAATTATATAAATATCATTAATTATAAACCCCATCGATCTGATCTGGGGCCCATATTCAGCACAGGAGCCTGTGTAACCTCTGCATCCCTGTAGGCCTGAGCTCACAGTCCATGGACATAGCTAGAAACATTCTAGGCTGCACTCATTTCAGGACCCATCTTCCTTGTGTGGCAGAGTATGTTGACCCAGCCTCCCATTGGAGAGTGGGGATGCATTGGATCGACCTTCTCGTGGTGCATCCCGTGAGTACCCATTAATTGGGGAAACTGACGATCCTTCCTAGCCGACTGAATCCACATGGATCCCAGTCACTTTCAAAGCCAGCAACAAGCAGCTCCTGACAGCTTTCAACCTGACGCTGTTGACTGGCTACGGAAGAAGGGCAAACGCTAGAAGAAGAAGAATTGGAGAGTGGGGCAGTCCCTACCATTGTTGTTCCACATTGAGGGCAAGGTCCTGTAGAGGCCCACAAAAGGGCTTATGATGTTGTTCCTGATGGAGATGACCAGTGATGATAAAGAGAGGGATCTGTTAGAGGTCTAGGCCCATCATATCTATGTGGGAATCCAAGAATTCCCTGACTAAGGCCCGGATGATGGGGTGGCCTGGTAGTGACCAAGAGAGCCATCATTAAAGTGTGCCAGTCTCTTGCCCTTATCCAGCTTTTGTAGTCCTTACTTTATCTGACAAGGCTAGGCTTAGAGTAATTGAGGGAAGTGAAATAGGAAGTAGGTAAGGAGGGTATCTAGGTCTAAATAGAAAGTATTTGATTAAGTACGTTAAGTTTCAGTTTTCTAAACATAATTTCTTAAATCTTCTGCACACGTGTTTCTTTCTTCATAGTATTTAAACACATAGTTATTTTCGGAAATGAGGAGGTTCTGAACTGCTGAATAAAAGTCAGCTTCTGGTGGTAGTGATTGCTTTGAGACAGCAACAAACTAAAAGACCTCCAAGTAAAGATTAAAGCAGTGAAAGGAATATAAAACGTACTTAACATTTAGAAATACAGAGTCCCGGGGAAGAGCGGTGGTGCACCTCATTCAGCACACATATCACCATGGGCAAGGACCCGGGTTTGAGCCCCTGCTCATCTGCTTCATGAGCAGTGAAGCAAATCAGCAGATCAACAATTATCTTTCTTTCCTTCCCTCTATCCCCCTGTCTTCTCTCTATTTCTCTCTCTATCTAATTTAAAAAAAAACAAAAAACTTTAGGGAAAAAATGGCCACTGGGAGTGGTGGATTCATACACAGAGCCCCAGCAATAACCCTGGTGACAATTAAAAAAAAAAAAAGATTAGTCAACAATTTGTTTGGCTTTATATGTTAACTCTTTTTTCAATCACCAGGTTCCAGACACTACCACAATTCCAACTGGACTTCTCTGGGCAGATGACCCCACCAATGTGTCCTAGAGCCCCACTTCCCCAGAGCACCGCCCCAGTAGGGAGAGAGAGACAGGGTGGGAGTATGGATTGAACTGTCAATGCCCATGTTCAGTGGGGAAGCAATTACAGAAGCCAGACCTTCCACCTTCTGCACCCCATAATGATCCTGGATCCATACTCCCAGAGGGATAAAGAATAGGAAAGCTATCCAGGAAGGGAATGGGATAGGGAGTTCTGGTGGTGGGAATTGTGTGGAATTGTACCTTTTTAAAGTCCACAAGTCACATGAGAAAGACAGATTAAGCAATGCAATAAAATTCAAACTAAGACTCAGATGATAAAGTGACCTAGGTCCTTGCTCAGTGTACTATGCAGACTTAACCAGGTATGCCACCACCTGGCCCCTAGTTATTTTTCTTCTTCTTCTCCTTCTCCTCCTTCTCCTTCTCCTTCTCCTTCTTCGCCTCCTCCGCCTCCTCCTCCTCCTCCTCCTCCTCCTCCTCCTCCTCCTCCTTCTATTTTTATTTAATAGGATAGAGAGTAATTGAGAGGGTAGGGAAGATGGGGAGAGAGAAAGACAGACTTGCTTCAGTGCTCATGAAGTATCCCCCCCTACTTTTGGCAGGGGAGCAGGGTGGGGGGAATGTTGAACCCAGGTCCCTGTGCATGGTAATGTGTGTGCTAATCAAGTGTTCCACCACCCAGCCCTTCAACATATTCTTAGAATGTAGAGAAATGGTCATTTGTAATTCGGGGTGAAAGAAACTAAAACTAGAAGTATGTCAGGAAGAAGCTAGAGCCATGGGAAGCTGCCCATCTAAGCTGAAGAAAGTCAGATATTAGGGAAATGGACATGCCAGATATAAAGGAAAAGAATAGTGGCATATGGCACTGAAATCAATAGAATCCATAGAAATTCCAGGAGTACAGCTATAGTAATTGGGAGAGGATGGCAAAATAGCTCACTTGGTAGCATGCTGCTTTTCCACGTGCACAGCTCAGGCCTGAACCCAGCTCCCACTGCATTGAAAGAAGCTTTGGTGCTGTGGTATATCTGTCTATGTATCTCTCTGCTTCTGCCCCTTCTTTTCTGCCTAAAAACTAGATGTGAGAAAAGTATTGGCAAAACTATAAAATAATTTATCTGAGCGAAATGACACCAGTCTTATTGATAGTGTCCACTGAATAACCTATATACAGAAAAATACTTCCCACATCTAAACATTATTACAAACTTTCACAACATTGGGGTAAGACAAGATTGCAACAGCCTCCAGAGATGGGAAACTAAAGTAAAACCAAAATAAATCAAAACAGTTAACTCGTAAAGTACAAAAAAAAATCAAACTTATTTCAATAATACTAACAACTAGAAGATTCTAGACAAAGATACTCAAAGCTCTGTTGAAAAGTATATTCATAGGGGTCAGGCAGTGGTGCACCTGGTTAAGTGCACACATTGCAGTGCAGTGCACTAGGTTGCATGTTCAAGCCCCTGGTCCCCACCTGTAGAGGGAAAGCTTCACAAGTGGTGGAGCAGGGCAAAAAAAAAAAAAAAAGTATATTCAACCTATGATGCTTTATTCAACTATCTTAGCCTAGATATTCTAGAAAAAATGTGTGAAGCCAGAATTAAAGTGCTGATGCTTTGCTTAGTAGGTATAAGGCCATGGCGGTTAGAGTAGGACTAGGAGAGGTGAACCAAGGGAATGTGCAACACCAAGGGTGAAGCATCACCCACTGGCCACCAATTTACAGTGAGTCCCAAACTCAGCTTACTTGATTGCTAAGTGTACAGGTCTTCTCTGAAAAGTCTTCAGAAGGAACTGAATTACCAAATGGCCCAAGAGAGAAAAGAGTGAGAATGTATCGTCCCACAGTCTTGCCCGTCTACTATTAGTAAAGATTTGCTTCTGGGAGATATAACCCCTGTGGGATTCTGATAGTCTGCTTATATACACACACACACAAACATTTTTGGGGGGCTAATGTTTACATTACACTTATTGACACATAGATACAGCCCCTCACCTCCCCATGAGAGGTATCTGCAAGACACTTGCTTCCCCAACCTAGGTCCCTCTCCCCAGTCATACTCATTCATATGATGGGGTCATAAAGACTTTTTTCAGACAAGAAATAGCTGAAAGAAACCATTATTACCAAACCAGTGCTACAAGAAGATATTATAACTCAGAAAAACTAATTTTTAGCCTTTAGCCCTAGTTCCTGAAACAGCTCCTCAATCTCCTGGAGTGTCTTGAATGATAGGCGTGTCTGTCATTCTAATGAGATGACTCTCTGAAAGCTCTAGGATAGAGGCAGGATGGAGGCTGTTTATGTGAAAGATTAATCTGTGATTTTAAGCTTGAAATATTCAGTCTCCATGGAGCTGGAGCAGGGAGGGGTGAGAAATTGAGTTTGTAATTTTCGTATTGTTGGGTACACTAAAATGAATTTCCAACACCTTCTTCTTGAAAATTATTTTTGAAAAATGAAGAAGTAATTAAAAAAATGAGGAAATGAGAACCAGGAAGCAGTGCTTCTAACCCTGAAGAGAAAAAATGCCCCATGGTTATGGCAGTGTGGTTAGCTTCAAGAGCAGCTCTTTCAGATAGATACAGGAGAAAATTGTGCCCCAACAAGATTTCCAGAAAATAAAGGAACTTAGTGGAATGGATTAAAAAAAAACAAAAAACCTTTTAATAGAAATTTTAAAAAAAGAAGTCCAGGGAGTCGGGCTGTAGCTCAGCGGGTTAAGTGCAGGTGGCACAAAGCACAAAGACCGGCATAAGGATCCCGGTTTGAGCCCTGGCTCCCCACCTGCAGGGGAGTCGCTTCACAGGCGGTGAAGCAGGTCTGCAGGTGTCTGTCTTTCTCTCCCCCTCTCTGTCTTCCCTTCCTCTCTCCATTTCTCTCTGTCCTATCCAACAACGACGACATCAATAACTACAACAATAAAACAACAAGGGCAACAAAAGGGAATAAATAAATAAATATAAAATTAAATTAAAAATTAAAAAAAAATTTAAAAAAAGAAGTCCATTTAATATTAGAAATATAGATTTCTTTTTTTTTTTTACCAGAAGACTGCTTAGCTCTGACATATGCTTGTGCAGAAGATTGAACTCAAGATCTCTAGTGCCTCAAACGTGAAAGTCTGTTGTGCTACCAACAGGGCTTTTTTTTAGTATTATCATCATGACGTTAGAGAAGGAAAAGCGGGGCCAGGTGGTGGCGTACCTAGTTAAGTGGACCTGGGATAAGCCCTTGATCCTCACTTGCAGGGAAAAAGCTTTGCGAGTGGTGAATCAGTGTTGCAGGTGTCTCTCTGTCTCTCTTCCTCTCTATCACCCCCTTCCCTCTCGATTTCTGGCTATCTCTGTCCAGTAAATAAATAAAATTTCTAGCAGTCCAGGAGGTGACACAGTGGATAAAACATTGGATTCTTAAGCAAGAGATCCCTAGTTTAATCCTCAGCAGCACATGCACCAGAGTCATGTCTGGTTCTTTCTCTCCTCCTATCTTTCTCACTAACAAATAAATTTAATTTTTTAAAAGATTAAATTTAAAAAGATACTTAGAGAGAGAAAGAAAAGTAATCTTAGCACAGAACTCATTTCAATGTAAAAAATACAGTTATGCTATATACAACTATTCCATAATAATGTACATGTTTCTTGTTTTTTTTTTTCCCCTAAGGTTAGAATTACTTGGGGCTGTGGAGATAGCAGTGTGGTTCTGCAAAATACTTTCAGGAATGAAGCTTTGCGGTTCCAGATTTATTTATTTTTTTAATGTCTTTATAGGAGGATTAGTAATTTACAGTCGACAGTAAAATACAATAGTTTGCACATGCATAACATTTCCCAGTTTTCCACATAACAACAGAACCCCCACCAGGTCCTCCTCTGCCATCATGCTCCAGGGCGATCCCAGATTTAATCCCCAGTACCACCATAAGCCAGAGCTGAGCAGTGCTCTGGTTTTCTGTCTATTCCTCTCATTAAAAATTTAATAAAATATTTTAAAATATAATCACTTAACAAACAAATCACACCTTGGCATCTTTGAAAATATTAAGTTGTCAACCTTGACAATATAAAATTAAAGACCCCTAGGGCCGGGTGGTAATGCACCTGGTTGAATGCACATGTTACAATGAGCAAGGACCCAGGTTTGAGTCTCCTGATCCCCACCTGAAGAGAGAAAGCTTTATGAGTGGTGAAGCAGTGCTGCAGGTGTCTCTCTGTATCTCTTCCTCTCTATCTCTCCCTTTCCTCTCGATTTCTGACTGTCTGTATTCAGTAAATAAATAAAGACAACATAACAAATTTATAAATAAATAAAATTAAAGACCCAACAGGAGGGAAAGAGCGGAGTGTTGACAGATGAGGGAGGAAAGGGTTATATCGTCCATATGTGTATGTATAACTGTGGGAAACCTCGTAGAAATGGTTTCACTTGCACAGATACAGCACAGAAACTGCTGAGAACACCAGATCTGAGGAGTGAGAGACAGATGACACAATGTCAAAATGATCCAAACAGCTTGACTTGCGTTGGGTTCTGGAACTAGACCCCAAATTCCATGAGTGGCAGTAAATAAGACTGTGACTTGTTTTGTCTATGTAATAGGAGAGGCTTCAAGAAAGAGAGATACCTGCAGATCTGCTTCCCCTGCAGTTAACAAACCACACTCATTTAACATGATAATATATGTGCTTAACCAGGTGCGCTACCTTCTGGCCTCCCATGTCATCCCTCTTTTAAAAAGCTTTGGTCTCTATTAGTAGAGCTGAGAGGACTACTACAAGGGAATGGGGAACCTCTCCAGAGCCCTACCCCACTAGGGAAAGATAGAAACAGGCTAGAATTATGACCATGTTCAGCGAGGAAGCAATTACAGAAGCTAGACCTTCATACCTTCTGCACCCAGTAAGTATCCTAGGTCCATACTTCCAGAGTGATAAAGAATAGGGAACCTTCTAATGGAGGGGGATAGGATATGGAATTCTGGTGGTGTGAATTGTACCCCTTTTATCCTACAATATTGTCAACCATTATTAAATCAATAAAAGGGGGGATAGGGAACACAATGCCATATTGAGGAGGGCAGTGGCATTTTGGTGGTGGGTGAAATGTGCTGGGCACATATTTTGAGATGTGAAATTATACTTCTGAGACAACCACTGTCTTATGAATTAACATTTTTCCCAAAAGAAATAAAATTTAAAAAATTAGAAGTCCTTTAAGGCTTCCTACTGCTTCAGAAGAGAGCCTCGACTTCATAACATGACTCTAAAGACTTGGATGGGCCAGTGAAGTAGCTCACTTGGATGGTATTTAATTTGTACTTGCAAGCCAGTCAGTTCTCAGTTAACAGCAAACAACACCTAACCAGTATTAAGTTTTTCATCTTCCCCCTTCAGATCTGTAGAACCAATAGATACATAATTTTAATCCCAAGCGACTTGCAGGCAGTACTCATTTTTTTATCAAAACTATTTAATGATCAGAAGTGGACATTATCTTTCATCTAAAATAGCACATTTTTACATGATTTCAAAAGTTATTTTCCCCTTGTTTGGGAGAGGTTGAAAGATGTTAAAATGTTTTTACTAGTGAGTTCATATTAATTTACAATATTACAAGATAACAGGGTTATAATTCCACATTGTCCCCACCACTAGAGTCCCCATTCCCTCCACTGGAAACTGCAGCAGTTCTCCCAAGGTCATAGTTATGGGTTAATTATTCTCTTCCTTTCTAAGTCACACCCACTATTTCTGAGTGCCCTTCCTTTTTAATTTTTTTTCTCTTCTCTCTGGGTCCTGATGAAATTGGAGTTCAGAAACCTCTGGCCATGTTCCCCTAACATTTCTCCCCCTCTGGGAGTATGGATCAAAATTCTTTATGGGGTATAGAAGGTGGGAGTTCTGGCTTCTGTAATTGCTTATCTGTTGGATATGGATATTGACAAGTCAATCCATACCCCCCCCCAGCCTGTTTCTGTCTTTCCCTACTTGGTTAGGACTCTGGAGATATGAGGTTCCAGGACACCTTGGTGAGATCATCTGCCCAGGGAAGTCAAGACAGAATCATAGTAGTGTCTGCAATTTAGTGGCTGAAAGTCAGTAAGATATAAAGCAGGACAAAATGTTTAATAAACAGGAACCAAAAAGTAGGAATAGAGCAGATGAGGATAGGGATTTGAGAGTGAAAAGAAGCTAAGAAGTCTATTTTAGGTATGTTCCTAGGGGCCTATGACTTTAGTAATTTTTTCTTAAGCTTGATAGCCAGCCTACAGGTGGACTGAAAATATTGTCTGGTGAGATGGCTTCAGAGTTGAGAAGTTTGGGAGCTACTCTCTGCGCTGATCCAACACTTTTTTTTAAATGATTAGTTTATTAATAATATGAGAGAGGGAGAGGGAGAGGGAAAGTAAAGACCAGAGCATCACTCTGGCCCATTCAGTACTGGGAAATCCTGTGTTCTACCACTATATCCCAGCCTAAAGGCAACATTCTTTTTTTTTTTTTAATAAAAGGAAACACTGACAAAACCATAGGATAAGAGGGGTACAACTCCACACAATTCCCACCATCAGAACTCCATATCCCATCCCCTCCCTTGATAGCTTTCCTATTTATTCCTCTGGGAGTATGGACCCAAGGTCATTGTGGGATGCAGAAGGTGGGAGGTCTGGCTTCTGTAATTGCTTCCCCGCTGAACATGGGCATTGACAGGTCGATCCATACTCCCAGGCTACCTCTCTCTTTCCCTAATGGGGTGGGGTTCTGGGGAATCAGAGCTCCAGGACACATTGGTGGGGTTGTCTATCCAGGGAAGTCTGGTTGGCATCATGCTAGCATCTGGAATACAGGCAACATTCTTAACAAATACTTAGCTTATACATAAAAGGTATTCACTTCCCATGTTTATTTACTGTCTGTCAACAGACCACTAAGTTAAAGTCATTGCTTTTAAATTTTGTTACAGAATGGTCTATGTCCAATAATGATTTCTATGGCAATCTGTTAGGGTTAGGTTATGCCGCGGTAACAACTCTTAAATCTAAATGACTTACAACAATAAAAGTTTGCTTCTTGATATACTGCATGACCATTGAATGTTGGCTGGAGTAGAGACTCCTCTCTGTTAGATATTTGTCTCCCACAGGCTGGACTGGCACAGTGGCTAGAATCTTGGACTCTCAAACATGAAGTTCAGAGTTTGATCCCTAACATTGCATGAGCCAGAATGATGCTCTGGTTTTCATTTTTTTCCCTATCTATCTTTAATTTTTTTTTCTTTTTTGCCTCCTTATGGCCCAGTTTGAGGCAGGCTCCATCTCCCTCTGTCTCCTGTGGACTTTCCATACTTTATCTCATGTCATCCTCACAACAATTACTATCCCTTCTTTGCAGAGAAAGAAACTGAGGCATAGAAATATTAAGCAGTATTTCAAAATGTTCGGTTCTCATGAATGTAGGAAACAAAGCAGTTAGGGCTTGAGTGTGGATGGTGTGTTTCCATACAAACTTGACTACCATCCTCCCATATTTAGAAAGTGACCATAAGGGTGGGGGTAGATAGCATAATGGTTATGCAAACAGACTCTCATGCCTGAGGCTTTGTCAAGTTCCAGGTTCAATCCCCCGTACCACGATAAGCCAGAGCTGAGTAATGCTCTGGTAAAAAAAAAAGTGATCATGAAGATGCATGTGAATGAATGGAGATGTCATCCTTCACTCTGTTGGAGGACAGGTATTTACCTGAAAAGGTGATGTTGGAAGAGGCTTTTTCTTTGAAACCTAGAATTTTAATTAGTGGCAGTATAGAAGAGTAAAATGACGTTGCAGTGTTAAATAAACAGTTAAAATTGAGTGAGAATAGTGTGCATCTATTTTAGCAATTTCACTTACTTCAACAAATATGTTTCAAGCATAATCCTTAAATATAGTACAATATGGTTTCCAGATCTAGGGCCACTGTGAGTTCTAGAGCACCTTGTGATTATCTGGGTCTCCTGGATGTGAGAGGGTGTTGGAGAGAAGCCTTTTGAATGTAACTCTAAGTGGTGCAACTCTTTGTCTCATGATGCAGTGAGAGTTCAGATGTCTGTTATCTAATGGAGCCCCCGAGACTGGAAACCAAGAATGGAATATTGGGATCATCATGATTTGAGGACTTACATGAGAACTGTCTCTAACAGTGGGGAAAAGAGGACCATTTCCCAAGTGTCAGCCATGGCAGAAAAGTCCATAGATAGCATCAAGATTGAGAGAGCAGCAACTGTAGCCACAGCTACAGTCAGAAGAGATGTCACCTATCTCATTAGCGTGTGACACAGTTAATCACAGACTTCTTGCAAAACTTTCTTCACATGATATTTAGGATCCCACACTCCTAATTATATTTTGTTATATTTCTATGTGGTGCTGGTGAGTGAATCTTGGGTCTTGTGAGCAACTGCCCTTCCTATTTTTATTTATTTATTTATCTATTTATTGCCTCCAGGGTTATATCTGGGGCTCAGTGCCTGCACTACAAATCCACTGCTCCTGTGGCTTGTTTTTTTTTTTTTTTTTTTGCATAGAACAGAGAGAAATTGAGAGGAGAGGGAAAGAGATAGAGAGACAGCTGCAGAGGATAGGGGAAGATAGGGAAAGAGATAGAGAGATGGGAGTCGGGCAGTAGCGCAGCGGGTTAAGTGCATGTGGCGCAAAGCGCAGGGACTGCCCTAAGGGATCCCGGTTTGAGCCCCTGCTCCCCACCTGCAGGGAGTCGCTTCACAAGCGGTGAAGCAGGTCTGCAGGTGTCTCTCTTTCTCTCCCTGTCTTCCCCTCCTCTCTCCATTTCTCTCTGTCCTGTCCAGCAACAACATCAGTAATAACTACAACAATAAAAAACAAGGGCAACAAAAGGGAATAAATAAATTTTTTTTTTAAAAGAGAGGGAGTCGGGTGGTGGCGCAGTGGGTTAAGCGCATGTAACTCAAAGCGCAAGGACAGGTGTAAGGATAACGGGTCAAGCCCCCGGCTCCCCACCTGCAGGGGAGTCGCTTCACAAGCAGTGGAGCAGGTCTGCAGGTGTCTGTCTTTCTTTCCCCCTCTCTGTCTTCCTCTCCTCTCTCCATTTCTCTCTGTCCTATCCAACAACAACGACATCAATAACCACAGCAATGTTAACAAGGGCAACAAAAGAGAAAATAAATAAATAGATAAATAGATAAATAAATAAACATAAAAAAAGAAAAAAGAAAGATAGACACCTGCAGACCTATTTCACCACTTGTGAAGTGACAACCCCCCCCCCACAGGTGGGGAGCCAGGGGCTTGAACATACAATGTTTTTTAAAACTTTTTATTTGTTTACTAATGAAAAAAATAGGAGAGAGAGAGAGAAAGAGAAAGAACCAGACACCACTCTGGTACATGCACTGCTTGGGATTGAAGTTGGGACTTCATGCTTGAGAGCCCAATACTTTATTCACTGCACAACCTTCTAGACCACAACATCCAATATTTTCATTCTTTATTTAGGGAGCAGGGAAAGGAATGAGGAAGAAACAGAAAAGGGTGGGACACCAAGCCACTGCTCTACCATCCACAGAGTTCTCCTGGTGTTGTTCATAGTGCTCCCATGTGGTGTCTGGGCTCGAACCCAGGACCTCACTCAGAGCAGGGCATGCACTCTACTGGTTGAGCCATTTCCCAGCCCTCCACTCTTCTCGTGCTTTTCTCATTTGACCACCTATTCCAAAGTCCCATTCTAGTAAGTGGAAAGTCCAGTTGCTTAGAGCCAACCCTTTGCCTCTCCCTGACTTCATTCTTTTATATACCACATGCACTTCATTGTCAAATTCTGTCAACCCTGCCTTAAAACATTGCTGAGACTTGCCAATGTCACCTTTCACTGCTCCACTCAGCCCTCGTCTGAGCCACCACCATTAGCTCTCGTCTGCACTATCTTTTTTTTAAACATATTTTCCTTTATCGGGGGATTAATGTTTTACATTTACCAGTAAATACAATAGTGTACTATCTTTTAAAAGATGTTGTTTATTAATGAGAGAGGCAGAGAAAGAGAAAGAATCAGAGCATCTCTCTAGTGAATGTGCTGCCAGGGATCAAACTTGAGATCTCATCCTTGAGAGTCCAATATTTTATCCACTAAGTCACCTCCCTGTCTGCACTCTCACCTGGACTGTGTCTGTACATCTTAGGTGAGGAATGGGAGCTCACAGAGAGCCAGGGCTGTCCACAGCAGCAAGTTCACAGAGTTGATGCTTGAGTGCACAATCAGTGGCATTCTTCTGTCCCCTGGTGGCCGAACAGTTAAACTGCACAGGGAAATCAATTTCTTGGAGAGAACAAAACAAAAAATTCAAGATAATAGCCTTTTTTTTTTTTTTCCCCACCAGGGTTTTTCATGGGGCTTCATGCCTGCATGATTCCACTGCTCCTAGAAGATTCTTTCTTTTTTTTTCAACTAGAGACTGAAAGACAGAAAGGGAGAGAAAGAGCATGAGAGGCAACACAATACTGCTGCACAGCTCTCAATGCTTTTTTTCTCTGTGTAGTTGTTCTCATGTCATGGCTGAGGGCTTGAACCCAGGTCCTCATGCATGCTCACATATGCACCGTATGGTGTGAGCTGTCTCCTTGAAACCTCAAGGTGTTAAAGCTGATGCCAACCATGTGTGCGTGTGTGCGTGTGCGTGTGCGTGTGTGTGTGTGTGTTGAAGACCCTCATTGCTCTCCTCCATGATCCCCATCATATTCCTTACTCATGTGAGTTCAGAGCCTCAAAAGGTAGCAGGGGAAAGGAAGGCACTACCCTGATAGCCAGGCTAGGAGACAAAACACATTCAACTCCTAATCCAGATGCTAGATAATCTTCTCTCACAACTGTATGACAACTGAACTTGTAGCAAAGATTCCTGGGGAGTCAGGTGGTAGTGCAGTGGGTTAAGTGCACTTGGCGCAAAGCACAAGGGCCAGTAAGGATCCCAGTTTGAGCCCCCCCCCCCACCACCACATGCAGGGGAGTCGCTTCACAAGTGGTGAAGCAGGTCTGCAGGTGTCTGTCTTTCTCTCCCCCTCTCTGTCTTCTGCTCCTCTCTCCATTTCTCTCTGTCCTATACAGCAATGACGACAATAATAGTAACTACAACAATAAAACAAGAGCAACAAAAGGGGATAAATTTTTTAAAAAAAGATTTCTGTTGAGGTTGGAGGTTTGTGCCGGCAACGTCAAAGTCCCCCACCAAGTCTTGAATTCACCCACCTCATGAAGAGCCTTTCTCACTCCACCTCTTTCTAGCCTCAGTCTGGGCATCCCTAGTCCCCCCCGCCCTTCCCCATTTTAGACCTTCAGTTGCTGGAGACATCAACAAACTCTTTTGGATTCTTCACTGTGTGCTTCTAACTTTTCCTAATATTTTCCCCAAAATTGTTATACTAGGGAAATATTGGTTTACCTGACAGTTATCACCTGGATACAGTTTCTTATTTCCCTGTGATAAGTATCTGTGCAGCACTCCTGCCACCAGTTTCAGTCCTCCTCTAACATCATGCACTGTGTCCCTGCGCACCTTTCCCCTACCTTTTCTCAGCTCCCTCCTGCCTCACCGTCTCCAGAATCCTTGGCCTTGCTTCAACAGACCACACCCAGTCCAGTTTCACCCTGTGTCTTCTTAAGTTCCACCTATTAGGGAGATCATCTGATGTCCACCCATCTCCTTTTGGCTGATCTCACTTATCATAATTCCCTCAGGTATCATCCAAGATGTGGCATAGGAGAAGATTCCATCATTTCTCACAGCTGAGTAGTATTCTGTTGTGTATGTATGCCACAGGTTTCTCAACCACTCATCTGTCATTGGAAATATGGGTCATTTCTGAGCTTGGGCTGTAGTGTGTGTTCCTAACCAGGTGCACCACTGCCTGGCCCCAAGCTTGGGCTGTTACATTATAGTGCTGCTATAATTAGGGGAGCACAGATTCATGTACAACCCAAACAATCCTAAGGAGAAACAAAAGTCAAGAGTGTAGTAGAGGGGCCAGGTAGTAGCGCATCTGGTTGAATGCACATGTTACAATGCACAGGGACCTGGGTTCAAGCCCCTGGTCCCGACCTGTAGGGGGAAAGCTTTGTGAGTGGTAAAGTCATATTGCAGGTGTCTCTCTGCCTCTTTCCTTCTCTGTCACCTCCTTCCGTCTTGATTTCTGGCTGTCTCTATCCAATAAATAAATAAAGATTAAAAAATTAAGAAGAGTGTAGTAGACAGGAAAGAGATGAGATAAATGTTTGTGGGAAGGTTAGTGTTAACAAGCTTAAGCTATTCTCAGCTATACATGATCATTTGCTAATTGTCCTCAGGAAAAATGTACAGTATCATCAATGCTATGAGAATGTCCTCTTAATTGTGTACTTGATGGATTTTCACAACAGTTACCATTTACCATAGTCCAAAACCCTGACCAAACTTAAACAACGAAACACTTTCCTATGTTGGATGCAGTAGCTCAATTTAAAAATAGCTTCACCTTGCTCCCAAATGTTTATAGTTGCTTTATGCACAGTAACCAAGGAGTGGAAGGAAATTAAATGCCCAATAATAGATGACTGGATGAAGAAGTTATGGGATATATAGTCAATGGAATAGTGCCCTGCAATTAAAAAGAATGATATTGTTTCCTTCAGGACAAAATGGATGGGACTGGAGATGATTATGCTAAGTGATATAAAAGGTGAAAAACAACTTTCAGATGTTTTTGCTTTTGTATATAATATAGATAATTAAAGCATACAAACTTGCAAAAATTGGGATATGTTTTAGTTTTAGTTTTTTTAATCTTTTAATTATTTATTATTGGATAGAAAGAAATTGAGAAGGGGGAGAGAGAAACAAAGAGATACCTGCACTCCTGCTTCATCACTCGTGAAGCTTTCTGCCTGCAGGTGGAGACCAGTGGCTTGAGCCCAGGTCTTTGAGCACTGTAATGTGTTCTCTTAACCAGGTATGCCACCGCCTAGCCCTGTTTTTTTTTTTTTTTAAGATAGATCCTAGGAAAAGGATTGTGTTAGTATAGGGTAGGTCCATTTCTAATGTTCTGAGGAATCTCCAAACAATTTCCCCAATTAAAATTCCCACCAACAATGTAGAAGGCTTCCTTATCCCCACACCGTTATCTGCACTCTGTCTCTGTCCTTTTTGACATATGACATGACATTCTCACAGGTGTGAAGTTATAGCTCATTATTGTATTTATTTTCATTTCTCTGTTAATTAGTGACTGTGAACATTTTACAATATTAGTCTGCAGTGATGAGAATCAAAATCAGAATCCATGCCAAATGTTAAAAGAAGTAGACCTCGACTCCACCAATGTGTCCTGGAGCCCCACTTCCCCAGAGCCCTGCCCCACAAGGGAAAGAGAGAGACGGGCTGGGAGTATGGATCCACCTGTCAATGCCCATGTTCAGCAGGGAAGCAATTACAGAAGCCAGACCTTCCACCTTCTGCACCCCATAATGACCTTGGGTCCATACTCCCAGAGGGATAAAGAATAGGAAAGCTATCAGGGGAGGGGATGGGATACAGAGTTCTGGTGGTGGGAATTGTGTGGAGTTTTACCCCTCTTATCCTATAGTCTTGTCAATATGTCCATTATATAAATAAAAATTATATAAATAAAAAAGAAGTAGTCCTAAATTCCCATTCATGTTTCATTCCATGTGATTCTCCTTATGGACTATAGGCAAGTCATATCGTTCCTGATCTTTTTTTTTTTTTTTTTTTTTTACTCTCTTATTCCTGACCTGGAGGGTTGAATGGCTTCTCACTCTTTTTTTTTTTATTTCTTTATTGGGGAATTAATGTTTTACATTCAACAGTAAATACAATAGTTTGTACATGAGTAACATTCCCCAGTTTCCCATATAACAATACAACCCCCACTAGGTCCTCTGTCATCCTTCTTGGACCTGTATTCTCCCCACCCACCCACCCCTGAGTCTTTTACTTTGGTGCGATATGCCAATTCCATTTCAGGTTCTACTTGTGTTTTCTTTTCTGATCTTGTTTTTCAACTTCTGCTTGAGTCACTCTTTTCTTTGTAGTTGATTCATCAGAGAGTATGCTTCTACTTGTAACTGGGTAGTAATTCTAATTCTGGAGCTCAGCATTAAATAAACTAGTTGCTCTCAGCTAAGTTCTATTCTCCAATAGAAAGTCAGTACCTACCAAAAGGTGAGATCCTCATTGGAACTGATCTTTCTCTGTCTTTTTTTTTTTCCTCCCGCCACGGTTATCACTGAGGCTCAGTGCCTACATGACAAATTCACAGCTACTGGCAACCATTTTTGTTTTGTTTTTCTTTTTTTGTAAAGATAGAAATTGAGAAGGGAAAGGTAGATAATGAGGGAGACAGAAAGAGATCTGCATACCTGCCTCACTGTGAAGCTTCCCCTCAGGGGAAAGGGCTTGACCTTATGTCCTTGCACACTGTAACATGTGAGCTCTACCACTGCCCAGCCCCTTTCCTTGTCTTTAATTTGTTCAGAATCCAGGCAGGAAAGAGGTGTACTATTTTAGTGGGTCTCTTTAAGTCTAAAGAACAATGTTGAAAATGGAAATCATTAGGCAATACAGTAAGGTGTCAGGCTATAAAATTAACATTCAAAAGTCAGTGGCATTCCTCTATGCAAACACTAAGTTAGAAGAAATTGAAATCCAGAAATCAATTCCTTTTACTATAGCAACAAAAACAATAAAATATCTAGGAGTAAATCTAACCAAAGAAGTGAAAGACTTGTATACTGAAAATTATGAGTCACTACTCAAAGAAATTGAAAAAGACACAGAGAAGTGGAAAGATATTCCATGTTCATGGGTTGGAAGAATTAACATCATCAAAATGAAAATGTTAAGATTTTTATAACTGCAAGATTTCACATCATAATTGATATTTCCAAATATCTTGCAAAACAAAAAGGTTAGGTAACCCTACAACCTTGTTTCTAAATCTTGATGATGACTAGAGTCAAGATATAGCTTTTGCTTTGAAGGGGCATGTGCTATCTCAATTATTTACTTTTATTAGTTATTTACAAAGTAACAGGGGTACAATTCCACACTGTTCCCACCACTAGAGTTGTGTGTCCCCATTCCCTCCATTGGAAACGAGTGATTCTCGCAAAGTCACAGATATGGGTTGACTATTATTTCTTTTTTAACTTATTTTTTCATTTTTATTTATTTTTTTATTGTTCCTGATGGAGATGACCAGTGACAGTGGCAAGAGGGATCTGTTAGAGGTCTAGGCCCATCATGTCTGTGTGGGAATCCCAGGACTCCCTGACTAGGGCCCCAGGTGATGGTGTGGCCTGGTAGTGACTAAAGAGTCATCATTGAAGTATGCCAGTCTCTTGCCCTTATTCAGCTTTTGTAGTCCTTACTTTGTCTGACAAGGTTAGCTGTGGAGTGATTGAGGGACATGTAATAGGAAGTAGGTGAGGAGGGTATTTAGGTCTAAGTATAGAAACTGTTTCATTAGGTACTTTAAGGTATCTTTTTAGGTCTTTCTACTTGCTTGCTGCATTTATTGATTCACTGCAAACTATTGTGCCCTTTTGCTTTAAGGCATATGTGTTCCCCTAATTTATGGATACTAGGAAACCATCTCCCCGGACAATAACCTGGGTCCACCTGCATGTTGGCTGTCAGGCTCAGGCAAAAACTAGTAGTCATGGGCCCCTACAATAGACCTACTAGCTTTTTACAAAATGGACACCCCAAATCTTCATCTTCAGTATTCCTTTTTAAATTTTTATATTTTTTATCAAATGGAAATATTGACAAGACCATAGTTATAAGAGGGGTACAATTCCCACCACCAGAACTCCCCATCCTATCCCCTCCTTTGATAGCTTTCCTATTCTTTGTCTCTCTGGGAGTATGGATCTAGTATCATTATGGGGTGCAGAAGATGGAAGGTCTAGCTTCTGGAATTGCTTCTCTACTGAACATGGGTGTTGGCAGTTCGATCCATACTCCCAGCCTGTCTCTCTCTTTCCCTTGTGGGGCAGGGCTCTGGGGAAGCGGGGCTCCAGGATACATTGGAGGGGTTGTCTGCCCAGGGAAGTCCATTTGGCATCATGGTGGCATTAGGAACCTGGTGGCTGAAAAAGAGTTAAGATATAAAGCAGAACAGATTGTTGACTGATCATGAACCTAAGCCCCACTTCCCCAGAGGCCTGCCCCACTAGGGAAAGAGAGAGACAGGCTGGGAGTATGGATTGATCTGCCAATGCCCATGTTCAGTGGAAAAGCAGTTACAGAAGCCAGGCCTTCCTCCTTCCGCACTCCATAATGATCCAGGGTCCATACCCCCAGAGGGATAAAGAATAGGAAAGCTTTCAAAGGAGGGGATTGGATACAGAGTTCTAGGGGTAGGGATTGTGTGGAATTGTACCCCTCTTATCCTATGGTCTTGTCAATATTTCCATTTTATAAATAAAACATTTTGATTAAATTATCTTTATTTATTTATTGGAAAGAGACAGCCAGAAATTGAGAGGGAAGGGGGTGATAGAGAGGGAGAAAGATAGACACCTGCAGCACTGCTTCACCACTTGTAGTGCTTTCCCCCTGCAGGTGGGGACTGGGCCTCGAACCCAGATCATTGTGCATTATAACATCTGTGCTCAACCAGGTGCGCCACTACCTGGCCCCAGTTGACTGTTATTTCTATAACTATAACTATATATATAAATACATATATCTATTTCCCACGTTTATGGTCCTCCCTTCTCTTCCACTTAAAGTCATAGCTGTACCTACTACTACTTCTGAATGTCTTTCGATTTTTTTCCTCT
Source organism: Erinaceus europaeus (assembly GCF_950295315.1). Taxonomy (NCBI): domain Eukaryota; kingdom Metazoa; phylum Chordata; class Mammalia; order Eulipotyphla; family Erinaceidae; genus Erinaceus; species Erinaceus europaeus. The sequence goes on along the minus strand of NC_080185.1, from coordinate 99,486,964 downwards.
TCTCTCTCTGGGTCCTGATGGAATTGGATTTCAGAGGCCCCTAGTCATCTTCCCCTAACACTTCTCCCCCTCTGGGAGCATGGGGCATGTGCTATCTTACACATTGCAGTCCTCTCTATTCCCTTTCTTCCCCCCTGATAATTAAGTTGAGTCTGTTGACTTTCAGATCATGTGATATGAGTTGTAGTAGATAAAATAATGTCCAACTAGAAATGTTCACATATTTATCCCCAGAACCTATGAGTATGTCACATGACAAAAAGAACTTTGAAGGTGTGACTTAAACTAAAGCTCCTGGAGTAGGAGAATATAACCACAAAGGCCCTAATAGGGGGAAATGGAGGAAGGTCACAGTCAAAGAGGTGGTGACAGACATGCATCATGGAAAAGTAAAATTGGGGCGCTGGGTGGTGTTGCGCCTGCTTGTACACACGTTATGGTGCACAAGGACACAGGTTCAAGTCTCCAGTCCCCACCTTCAGGAGAAAAGCTTTGCAAATGGTGACAGAGCTGCAGGTGTCTTTCTGTCTCCCTCTCTACCTCCCTTTCCCTCTCAATTTCTGACTGTTTCTATCCAATCAATAAATAAAGATGATAAAAAATGTTTAAGTAAAATTGGAAAGTGTTACGTTTCTGATTTTTTCTTTTAATTTTATTTATAAAAAGAAAACACTGACAAGAACCATAGGATAAGAGGGGTACAACTCCACACAATTCCCACCACCTGAACTCCGTACCCCATCTGCTCCCTTGATAGCTTTCCTATTCTTTTTTTATTTTATTTATTTATTTTCCCTTTTGTTGCCCTTGTTGTTATTTTTATTGTTGCTGTACTTATTGTTGTTGTCGTCGTTGTTAGAAAGGACAGAGAGAAATGGAGAGAGGAGGGGAAGAAAGGGGGGGAGAGAAAGATAGACACCTGCAGACCTGCTTCACTGCTTGCAAAGCGACTCCCTTGCAGGTGGGGAGCTGGGGGCTGGAACCGGGATCCTTACTCTGGTCCTTGCACTTCGCACCACGTGCGCTTAACCCTCTGTGCTACCGCCCAACTCCCAGCTTTCCTATTCTTTTTTTTTTTAATTTTATTTATTTTCCCTTTTGTTGCCCTTGTTGTTGTAGTTATTGTTGTTGTTGTTACTGATGTCATTGTTGTTAGATAGGACAGAGAGAAATGGAGAGAAGGGGAAGACAGCGTGGGAGAGAAAGACAGACACCTGCAGACCTACTTCACCATCTGTGAAGCGATCCCCCTACAGGTGGGGAGCTGAGGGCTCGAACCCGCCGGTCCTTGCGCTTTGTGCCACCTGCGCTTAACCTGCTGTGCTATTGCCCGACTCCCAGCTTTCCTATTCTTTAACCCTCTGGGAGTATCTGGCTTCTGTAATTGCTTATCCACTGAACATGGGCATTGACAGACAGATCCATACTCCCAGCCTGTCTCTCTCTTTCCCTAGTGGGGTGGGGTTCTGGGGAATCAGAGCTCCAGGACACATTGGTGGGGCTGTCTGTCCAGGGAAGTCTGGTTGGCATCATGCTACCATCTGGAACCTGGTGGCTGAAAAGAGAGTTAACATATAAAACCAAACAAGTTGTTGACTAATCATGAACCTAAAGGCTAGAGTAGTGCAGATGAAGAGTTGGGGGGGGGGGTGCCTCTCCTTTCTGTAGATAGCTAGTAGGCATATTTTAGTTATATTCCAAAGGGCCTGTGGCTATACTAGTTTTTTTTTTCCCCTGAGCCTGAAATCTGATATGCAGGTGGATCCTAGTTATTGTCTGGGGAGAAGATGTCATGGCTGGGAAAAGGACCAGAAAGATGGATCATGGAAGAAAGTAGCTCCCAGATATGAGAAAGGTGTATAAATATTGTTGACTATAAACCCTATTGATTTGATGTGATCTGGGGCCCATATTCAGCTTAGAAGCCTATGTGACTTCTGCATCCCTATAGATTTGAGCTCACATTCTGTGGTCATGAGTAGGAATGTTCCAAGCTGCCCCATTTTCAGGACTCATCTTCCTCAGGTGTAGCATAGAGTATGTTGTCCAGCCTCCTGTCAGAGGATGGAACTTTTTCTACCATTGTTGATCCATGTTGAGAGCAGGGTCCTATGGGGGTCCACAAAGGGGTCTGTTTTGTTGTTCCTGATATAGATGACAGGTAACAATGGAGAGAGGGATTTATTCGAGGTCTAGGCCCCTCATGTCTGTTTTGGAATCTCAGGGCTCCCTGACTAGGGCCCCAGCTGATGGAGTGGCCTGATAGTGACTAAAGAGTCATCGTTAAAGTATGCCAGGCTCTTGCCCTTATTCAGCTTTTGCAGTCCTTGCTTTGATAAGGATAGCTTGGGAGTGAGTGAGGGAAGTATAATAGGAAATAGGTGAGGAGGGTATATATTTCTGATTTTCAAGGTGGAACAATAACCAAGAAGTGTAGGTGGGCTGGGTCAAAAAGTTAGAAAAGGCAAGGAAATGATGCTCTCCTAGGACATCTAGAAGGAATATCTCTCTGCATAAACCTTGATTTTAGCCCAGTAATACAAATTTGGGATTTTGACCTCCAAAATTGTGTGAGATTACATTTGCATGTTTGTTTTTATATCATCACTGGAGCATCACCACTCTAGGCAGACTTATTCAAACAGAGAGACAGGGAAGCAGTGTGTGAGAGGGAAAGACACCAGAGCTTTAACAGTTTGAGCCCCCTTGTCAAAAAGTAGATGTTCATACGTGTGGGGAAAAATATTTCTTAATATCCACATCTATCACAAAAGGGCACCTCAGTTCAGTTTAATTTCAACAATAATATGAGAAAGCATTTCATTGTGGAAGGATAGTACTGCCAGCTACTCCCCAGCATCTGTTCTCACACCATCTAATTCAAATGACCCACAATTTCATTCTTAGACATATACTCAAAGTAAATGAAAGCATGAGACCATCCAAAAAACAGGTTCAAAGTGTTCATAGTAGCTTTTTAAGACTGTCAGTGCATAACGGTCCCCACATTAAGAGATTGTGACAGAACTGGGCATGTGGCCTAAATTTGAAACATAAACCTAGGCAATTGTTTTCTATACCTGTATTCAAAACCACCTCAAAACTTAATGGTTTGATTGGGCCCTGCTAGAAACTTCCTTTAAACTATAACTTAAATGGTGTAGAGTTCCTCATGTGGCCACAATGGGCATTTACAAGAAGTGAGAAATCTAAGATGGCCTCTTATCTTTTAGGATGTATTTCTTTATTTTATCGTATTATATTGATTGTTTATTGGATAGAGACAGAGAGAAATGGGGAGCAGAAGGTAGAGAGAGAAAAAAGACACCAGTGAAAGACTTGTATTCTGAAAATTATGAGTCACTACTCAAGGAAATTGAAAAAGACACAAAGAAGTGGAAGGATAGTCCATGTTCATGGGTTGGAAGAATTAACATCATCAAAATGAATATACTACCCAGAGCCATCTACAAATTTAATGCTATCCCCATCAAGATCTCAACCACATTTTTAGGAGAAAGAACAAAAGCTACAAATGTTTATCTGGAACCAGAAAAGACCTAGAATTGACAAAACAATCTTGAGAAGAAAGAAGAGAACCGGAGGCATCACACTCCCAGATCTCAAATTGTATTATAGAGCCATTGTCATCAAAACTGCTTGGTACTGGAACATGAATAGACACACTGACCAGTGGAATAGAATGGAGAGCCCAGAAGTAAGCCCTCACACCTATGGACATCTAATCTTTGACGAAGTGCCCAGACTATTAAATGGGGAAAGCAGAATCTTTTCAACAAATGGTGTTGGAAAAAATGGGTTGAAACATACAGAAGAATGAAACTGAACCACTATATTTCACCAAATACAAAAGTAAATTCCAAGTGGATCAAAGACTTGGATGTTAGACCACAATCAGATACTTAGAGGAAAATATTGGCAGAACTCTTTTCCGCATAAATTTTAAAGATATCTTCAGTGAAACGAATCCAATTACAAAGAAGACTATGGCAAGCATAAACCTATGGGACTACATCAAATTAAAAAGCTTCTGCACAGGTAAAGAAACTACTACCCAAACCAAGAGACCCCTCACAGAATAGGAGAAGATCTTTACATGCCATACATCAGACAAGAGGCTAATAACCAGAATATATAAATAACTTGCAAATCTCAACAACAAGAAAACAAATAACCCCATCCAAATATGGGGGGAGGACATGGACAGAATATTCACCACAGAAGAGATCCACAAGGCCGAGAAACACATGAAAAAAATGCTCCAAGTTTCTGATTGTCAGAGAAATGCAAATAAAGACAACAATGAGATACCACTTCACTCCTGTGAGAATGTCATACATCAGAAAAGCTAGCAGCAGCAAATGCTGGAGAGATTGTGGGGTCAAAGGAACCCTCCTGCACTGCTGGTGGGAATGTAAATTGGTCCACCCTCTATAGAGAACAGTCTAGAGAACTCTCAGAAGGCTAGAAATGGACCTACCCTATGATCCTGCAATTCCTCTCCTGGGAATATATCCGGAGGAACCCAACGCACCCATCCACAAAGATCTGTGTACTCATATGTTCTTAGCAACACAATTTCTATTAGTCAAAACCTGGAAGCAACTCAGCTGTCCAACAACAGATGAGTAGCTGAGCAAGTTGTGGTATATATACACAATGGAATACTAGTCGGCTATAAAAAATGGTGACTTCACCATTTTCAGCTGATCTTGGATGGACCTTGAGAAATTCATGTCAAGTGAAATAAGTCAGAAACGGAAGGATGAGTATGGGATGATCTCACTCTCAGGCAGAAGTTGAAAAGCAAGATCAGAAGAGCAAACACAAGTAGAAGAACCGGAACTGGAATTGGCGTATTGCACCAAAGTAAAAGACTCTGGGGTAGGTGGGTGGGGAGAATACAGGTCTAAGAAGGATGGCAGAGGACCTAGTGGGGGTTGTATTGTTATATGGAAAACTAGGAAATGTTATGCATGTACAAACTATTGTATTTACTGTCGAATGTAAAACATTAATCCCCCAATAAATAAATTTTTTAAAAAGTGTTCACAATTGTGGAAATTGAAAAAAAAAAGAAAGAAAGAAAGTCACCTGTAGTACTGCTGCACTATCTATGAAGCTTCACCCTCCCCCACAGCAAATGTGCACCAGGGCCTTGAACCAGGTCCTTGGGCATTGGAATATGTGTGCTCAACCAGGTACGCCACCATTCAGTTCTCATTCCCAGTCCACGTGACATTTCATCTAGCAGTCTAGACTGAGCTTCCGTAAAATATGGTGGGTGGTTTCCAAGAGAGAAGATTCCAAGAGACAAGGCCTGGTGGTGGCGTACCTGGTTGAGTGTGCATGTTACAATGTGCAAAAGGACCCAGTCCCCACCTGCAAGGGGAAAAGCTTTGTAAGAAGTGAAGCAGTGTTGCAGGTGTCTCTGTCTCTCTCCCTATCTCCCCCTTCCCTCTCAATTCCTGGCTGTCTCTATCCAATAAATAAATAAAGATAATTTTTAAAAGAATATTCTAAGAGACAGTGCCAGGTATATAAATAAACGTTTATAGCATATTTACTAGTGGCTTATTGGCTAAAGCAGTCCACAAGTTGAGAGAATTAATGAGGGAAATAATTATAAGGGCATGACTACTAGAAGGAAAGATTCACTAGAGATCACTCTTTAAGGCAGGAGTGTTCAATGGAGGCTTATGGGAAGGAAGTTTTCTCACTCTAAAAAAACTATTTGGAAAGGTTTTCTTTTCCTACTAATATACAAATATGAAGCCTGGATCTGCTTTAGCCATTTTTGCAAGATGATGAAAGACACTCATTTCATCACAATGATGAAGGCTCGATAAAGGGTAAAGACAACATACAGATAAAGACTCAGATGAAGCAATCAGAGAACTAAGAGTTTGACTGGAGAATTAAGCCAGCCCTGAAATCTGTCTTATTTCTGGAGTTTCAAATACATTGATTAAAAACATACTAACTAGCCTACAGGTGTAACGTGCACAATATGTAGTGTTACTAGAATATAACCCAAAATTCCATTGCTAAGCAAACCCTAAGGGCTGTGATGGAAGAATTGAAAAGTTCATGATTAAGAAACAACAACAAAATGATGAGAGCTGGGAGATAACTGACCAGGCAGAGCATACATTTTGCCGCATGCAAGGACGCAGGTTCCATAGCCCTGCCGTCACAGGGGAGGACCTGTACAGGGCCAAGTTGCAGGAGCGGCAGAGCAGTGCTCCAGTGGTGCTCCTTCTCTGTGTGTGTCTCTCTCCTTGTTTCTCATCCTCTATCAAAAAAAAAAAAAGTCCTTCGTTGTTAGAAATAAATTTATCAATGTACCTGTTCATCCTAAGAACAGACTCAAGAAACTTGAGAAAAGCGCCATACAGGACAGTTTATTCAATTCGACAGAATCGGATTGGGTGGGCCCTGGAGGTGGCTCAGCAGACAGAGTGCTTTTCTTGTGTGCCTGAGACTGGAGTTTGATTCCCAGCATTGTGTAAGTAGAAGCTGTGGTCTCGTTCTATCTCATTCTCCCTCTTCTCTCTTCTATCTTCTCTCTTCTCTCTCTCTCTCTCTCTCTCTCCCTCTTAACTTAAAAGCAGAATCAGACTTGGCCCAACCTGGGTCCACCATGTTGGCACGGATTAGCTTAAGACAACTACCAAGTATTTATTCCCTAACGCAGACTCCCTCCCTCAGTCCATCCAGTGGCTGCATACTCTTAGGGTCACAATCTTGCCCAGAGGTCTTCATTCTTTATTTAGCTACTGACAGAGAGCAGTCCCTGTCTCCTAGCTGTCTGAGTTTAAGATGGGTAGGGGAAGGGACCCACTTTTCTTAGATAAAGCTTTGTATAAATTTGTTGATCTCTCTTCCTGGAAGGCCCCTGGAGGAAGGGGGATGAAACACTAAGATAACAGTGCCCTATTCTGAGTCTTTATGTATTAACAATTTGAAAATGAAACACCTTCACTTCTTATATCCATGAATGGTGGACTCATGCAGGTGAGGCACCCTAGTGATAAACCTAGTAGCAAATAAATAAATAAATAAATAAATAAATAAAATACATGATGAAATGAGTGAAATGAACGTCAGCATTTGCTGTAGAGAACAAGTTAGTGGTGCTGTTGGGAGGTTCAGTTATGTATGAACCAAAAATTAATCGCTGAGGGCGGGATCAGGCAGTAACATATACATTATCATGAGCAAGGACTTGGGTTCAAGGCCCGGGTCCCCACCTGCAGGGGAGAAGTTTCACAAGTGGCGAAGCAGTGCTTCAGATGTCTCTGTTTCCTACTCTTTTTAAAAAATATATCCATATGTATTTTTTAATTTTATTGGGGAATTAATTATAGTCAACAGTAAGTACAGTTGTTGGTACATGTGTGAAATGTCTCAGTTTTCTGCAAAACACTCTACCTCTTCCACCCCCCACCTAGGTCCTTCTCCACCATCATGCACCAGGACCTGAGTAGAGACAGAAAGAAATTGAATGGGAAGAGGGAGATTAAGAGAAACAGACAGACCTGCAGCTCTGCTTCATTCACCACTTATGAAGCTTTCCCTCAGCAGGTGGGAACCAGGGGCTTAAACCTGGGGCCTTACACACTGTAATGTGTGCCCTTAGCCAGATGCACCACCGCCTGGCCCCTCTCTCTTACTCTCTATCTTTAGACTGTCTCTCTTCATTTTTCTCTGGCTCTATCAAAAAGAAAAAAGAAAGTAAAAAGGGGAAAAATAGCTACTGGGAGCAGTGAATTTGTCTCATAGGCACTGGGTCCCAAGTGATAACCCTTGTAGCAAATAAATAAATAAATAAATAAATAAATAAATAAATAAGCAAATACAAACGTTGCTAGGGTAGAAAAAGCGAGAGCATAAAACAGAGCTGTGTTTTCATTGAACAGAAAGTAAGTGTCTGAGGCCAGGTGCTAGCACACCTGGTTGAGTGCAAATGTTACAATGTTCAAGGACCCAGGTTCAAGCCCCTGGTCCCCACCTGCCGGGGGAAAGCTTCACAAGTAGTGAAGCAGGGCTGCAGGTGTCTCTCTGTCTCTCTACTTCTCTATCACCCCCTTCCCTCTCAATTTCTGGTTGCCTCTATCTAATAAATAAATAAAGATAATTTTTAAATGTTTAAAAAATAAAAGAAAGTGTTTTATGGAGAAACGTTTGCAAAGTGTTAAGTCTGTCAGGACCTACTATTTTTCAGCATGTTGGAGATGTATATGTCTGAGAACTAACAGGATAAGCAGATGATAAATCATGTAACTTAAGCCATCTTTTTACTGTATCTGATGCAAGGATGTGCATATTAAGTAACAAAAACTATACATACAGTTAGGGACATGGGTGAGACTCTTTTGTATTAGTGATTTAATGTTGATTTACAAAATTTTGAGATAAATTTATCTTTTTATTATATTTGTTTTTTTACCATATCTCTGCTCAGTTCTGGCTCATGATGGTACTGGTGATTGAACCTGAGACATTGGAGCCTCAGGCACTAAAGTCTTTTTGCACAGTCATTATGCTCTCGCGCCCCCACCCATAAATCATTTGTATACAGTACAGTTGCCTATGTTGAAAAGCCACAAGAACCCCTCAGGCTGCTGAAAGGACTAAGTCTAGACTCACAAGTACTCTGAGCTATCTCAACCAGCATTTCAGTTACCAAGTTTTATTCAGTTCCTTCACTTCTTGAGCCATTACTTCCCCCATTTGTTCAAATATATATATATAGATATAGATATAGATATATAGATATATAGATATATAGATATATATATATTCATTGTGTCACTGCACGAACTATTTTGAATTTCTAATTCATGTATCAAAAGATTATATTTATATCATGTACAAAATACTAGCTGCATATGCATACATAGCACTAAGCTCAAGGACCCAAGTTCGAGCCCCTGGCTCCCTACCTGCAGGGGAGATGCTTCACAAGCAGTGAAGCATGCTGGAGGTCTCGGTCTCTCTCTCTCTCTCTCCCTCCCTCCCTCCCTCCCTCTGTCCCACTCTCACTCCTTCCCCTCTTGATTTCTTTCTCTATCCAAAAATAAATGAACTATTTTTTTTAAAAAAAGGCCTTTTAGAAAGTAGCAAAAAATGGAAATCAGAGCATACAGACTCCTTCAATTATATCTATAGTGTTTTTCAAGAAAAGAAAAATAATAAAAATATTGCAAAATGTTAAGGTTTGAAAAAAAACTGGTCAGTGGGTTTTGAAAGAGAGCAAGACGTGCAAGTGGTGAAGCAGGGCTGCAGGTGTCTCTCTCCCTCCCTATCACCCCTTCCCTCTCGATTTCTGGCTGTTTCTATGCAGTAAATAAATGAAGATGATTTTTTTTTAAGAGCAAAGCAAAACATCCAGGAGTAACTTAGTCCCCTTCCTTCTCTTCCTTTCTTTTCTTTCTTCTCTTCTCTTCTTTTCTCTACTTTCTTGACACAAGGGTTATCCCTTGAGCTCAGTACCTGAATGATTCAGTACAATGAATCCACTGCCCTAATGGCCATTTTCCTTTTTTTTTTATAGGACAGATATAAATTGAGAAGAAAGGGGGAGACAGAAAGAGAAACACACCCACAGACCTGCTTCACTACTCATGAAGCTTCCCCACTCACTGCAAGTGGATGCGGGGGCTCCCAGGTCCTTATGCATGGTAATGTGTGACCCCTCGTCTACTTTCTTACACAGAAGTTGCTTCTAGGATTGAAAGTGCTGACTTCACCCACACTCCCCAAATAGTGATCTGTTGAAAACTGAATTCTAAAACAAGTATTTTTTAAAAAAATATTTTAGATCATTGTAATTACTGGTGATACTCTGAACAAAGAACAAGTGAGATTTGTAAAATGTAGTACTGAAATTTAAATATGAACTTGACAACCAGAACACTGCAGATACCCCTGAGAGGTTGACTGTGGATCACTGAGCAGTACTTAGGTGTGCTTGGAAGTATCTACATATGTCAGCAATTTTGCTTATCTGAAACAGAGTTGAAGAATATATTACTCCTAATTTAAAGAAATGTAGGCTCAGGCAACCTTGATATTGATATAATGGGACTTGAGAGAAAAGATTTGATTCACATGAAGAAGTAAAAAACTACAAAAGGTAAAGTTAATTTTTTAAGAACAACTTTATTTTATTTATTTTTTATATTTATTTTCCCTTTTGTTGCCCTTGTTGTAGTTATTATTGTTGTTGTTATTGATGTCATTGTTGTTAGGACAGAGAGAAATGGAGAGAGGAGGGGAAGACAGAAGGGGGAAAGAAAGACAGGCACCTGCAGACCTGCTTCACTGCCTGTGAAGCGACTCCCCTGCAGGTGGGGAGCTGGGGGCTTGAATCGGGATCCTTAATGCTGGTCCTTGCACTTCACGCCATGTGCGCTAAACCCACTGCGCTACCTCCCGACTCCCTAAATTTTTTTTTTTTTACCAGAGCAATGCTCAGCTCTGGCTTGTGGTGGTATAGGGGATTGAACCTGGAACTTTGGAGCCTCAAGCATGAGAGTATCTTTGCATAACCATCATGCTGTCTTCCTCACCCAAATATATTCCCACTTTCTACTTATTTTCCAATTTAGAATGTAATGCTCAGCTTATAAATTTATAGTAATATATTACTCATTGGCCTGGAAGCTTAGGAAAAGTAGTTTTTTGTTTGTTTGTTTTGTTTTGTTTTTGCCTCCAGGGTTGTCTCTGGGGCTTAGTGCCTGTACTTCAGATCCACTGCTCTTGGCGGCCATCATTGTTGTTGTTGTTATTGTTGTTGGATAGGACAGAGAGAAATTAAGAGAGGAGTGGAAAATAAGCAGGGTGAGAGAAAGATAGACACCTGCAAACCTGCTTCACTGCTTGTGAAGCAGCCCTCCTGCAGGTGGAAGCCGGGGCTTACACCAGGATCCTTAGCTGGTCCTTGCACTTAAAACCATGTGTGCTTAACCCAGTGAGCCACTGCATGGCCCCCTAATCCCATTTTTATGGCTATACACCATGTACATATCCTGCTTGCTCTTAGTATTTTTTGCCACCAAGTTATTACTGAGGCTCAGTGTCTACATGGCTCCAATGTTCCCAGTAGTCAGTCTCTCTCTCTCTCTCTCTCTCTCTGTCTCTTTCTCTCTCTCCCTCTCTCTCTCTCTCGTTAGAGGGTGAGAGACAGGGAGGAAGAGAGACACAGAGAAGAGAGATACCTGTAGCACTACTCCGCTGTTCATGAAGTTTCCCATCACAGGCTGAACCCGTGTCCTTGCACACAGTTGTGTGCATTCTATCAGGCAGATCACCACCCAGTTCCTATTGGTACATTTTACCTCTGTGTAGAGTTTGGCTATTTATTCTTACATCTCACTTTCCCTCTTTTGCTGTCTCTCTCCAGCAGCATGCTATGGAGAATGCCTAGATGAAATCAATATGGGGGTGCACTGTTTGTTGGAAATTTGAAGACAAAGATAGGGGCGAGCAGTGGCACACTCAATTGAGGGTACCAGGATCCAGGTGTGAGCCCCCATTCTCCACCTGAAGAAGGGATGCTTTGTGAGCGGTGAAGCAGGTCTACAGATGTCTATCTATCTCCCCTTCTCCCCCTCCCTTCTCAATTCCTCTCTGTCCTATCAAACAAAATTGAAAGAAAAAAGGGGGAAAAATCGCCGCTAGGAGTGGTGAATTCCTAGTGTCAGCACTGCCCCCTCCCCCGGCAATAAAAAAGAAAGGGGGCTGGAAGACAGTATAATGGTTCTGCAAAAGACTTTCATACCTGAGGCTTCAGGGTCCCAGATTCAATCCCCAGCACTACCATAAACCAGAGTTTAGCAGTGCGCTGGACTTTTTCTCTGTATCTCTGTACTTCTGTATCTCTCTCATTAAAATAAATTTTTAAAATTTTAAAAAAAGAAAAAAGAAAGGGAAGGGCAAGGGAGGGGAGGGGAGGAAAACTTAAAGACAGTTAAATCAAGCCAAAGTTGATCTGCTTTTTTCATTTAAAACTGGATTAATTTATTTATATGAGAGGAAAAGAAAGTGAGACAAGATCACTTGATCAGATGCAGCAAGTCTGAGGGGTTCTACCCTAGGTTCTGGCAAGTAATAAAGATTTTTTTTTCTTTCCTCCAGGGTTATTGCTGGGCTCGGTGCCTGCACCATGAATCCACCGCTCCTGGAGGCCATTTTTTTCCTCTTTTGTTGCCCTTGTTGTAGCTTCCTTGTGATTATTATTATTGCCCTTGTTGACGCAATTCGTTGTTGGATAGGACAGAGAGAAATGGAGAGAGGAGGGGAAGACAGAGAAGGGGAGAGAAAGATAGACACCTACAGACCTGCTTCACCGCCTGTGAAGCGACTCCCCTGCAGGTGGGGAGCCGGGAGCTCGAACCGGGATCCTTCCTCAGGTCCCTGCGCTTTGCGCCACATGCACTTAACCCACTGCGCCACCGCCCGACCCCCATAAAGATTTATTTAAAAAAAACTCCACTATAGATGGAATGTGGGCTTGATCTTGGAGAACTATGACTCCACGTTCCACAGGAGTAGAAAATTTAGTTAAAAGTTATAGAATAGGAGGCCAGGTGGTAGTGTAGAAGGTTAATCACACATGGCACAAAATGCAAAGACAGGCTTAAGGATCCCAGTTTGAGCCCCAGGCCCCCACCTGTGGGGGGGTCGCTTCATAAGCGGTGAAGCAGGTCTGCAGTTGTCTATCTTTCTCTCCCCCTCTCTGTTTTCCCCTCTTCTCTTGAAGTCTCTCTGTCTTATCCAACAATAACAATGACAACAAGATGGGAGAAATGGCCTCCAGGAGCAGTGGATTCATAGTGCAGACACCAAGCCCATGACAACTGTGGAGGCAAAAAAAAAAAAAGTTACAGAATAAGGGGTTGAGTAGAAAACTTAAAGGGACAGTACACTACCATTTCCAGAAATGACTTCTAGTGCCCACATACCTGTTTGCTGATTTTTAATCAGTTGTTTGAAAACTGTTCTATAGGTGGGACCATGTGGGTTTTTTTTGGGGGGTTGGTTTAAAAAAAGACTTATTGATTTCTTTATGAGGGTGGAGAGAGAACCAAAGCACCACTCTGGCACATGTGATGCTGGGGATCAAACTCTGGACACCATGCTTGAGGCCCCAGTGGCTTATGCACTGTGCCATCTCCTAGGTCTCTGATTCATATAAGTTTTTTTTTTAATTTATTGGGGGATTAACGTTTTACATTCAACAGTAAATACAATGGTTAGTACATGCATAACATTTCTTAGTTTTCCACATAACAATGCAACCCCCACTAGGTCCTCTGTCATCTTTTTTGTACCTGTACTCTCCCCCCACCTACCCACCCCAGAGTCTTTTACTTTGGTGCAATACACCAACTCCAGTCATACAAGTTTTTTTATATATCAATAATTTGTTTCTGTAAGTAATGCCACCTTCATGTAAAGCTCTACCTTGAAAAGCTCAGGTTAAAATATCTCAAGTTAGAACCAGAGGTTAAAATATCTCAAGTTGGGAGTCGGGCTGTAGCGCAGCGGGTTAAGCGCAGGTGGCACAAAGCACAAAGACCGGCATAAGGATCCCATTTCGAACGCCGGCTCCCCACCTGCAGGGGAGTCGCTTCACAGGCGGTGAAGCAGGTCTGCAGGTGTCTATCTTTCTCTCCTCCTTCCCCTCCTCTCTCCATTTCTCTCTGTCCTACCCAACAATGACGACAACAACAATAATAACTACAACAATAAAACAACAAGGGCAACAAAAGGGAATAAATAAAATAAAATATTTTTAAAAAGATATTTAAAAAAATATCTCAAGTTAGAACCAGATAATGTATCCAAAAAGATTAAGTGCTTAATGAAATAAAAATGTCATGAAAGTTGGATGCATATTATTGAGTAATCCCAGGCATCAAATTCCCTGACTTGCTTAGGCACAAACTGAAGAAAGAGAGAGCGAGAGCGAGAGCGAGAGAGAGAGAGAGAGAGAGAGAGAGAAAGAAAGAAAGGAAGGAAGGAAGGAAGGAAGAAAGAAACACACACTTCTCCATTCGGTCTTCGTAGGGTAGACGACCATATTCTGTGTCTCATAGGAAAGATACATACCATGCCAGGGCTGCTGCAAGTGGCTGTACAAAGTTCTAGCTTTGTCCCTGAATCATGTGGAAACTATTTTAGGAAGAGGCACCCTATATGAAACTATTAGAGGCCATTTCTAACCAGGATTATATTGTCAATATGCCCAAGGATGACCCTGAAAGCTATAAAATGGAACTACAGTGAGAATTACAGGGTTTACAACTAGACATGGCAGACTAGAACTTCCTGAACCACAGAGGTTAATGTAGCCTAGCTGTGAATTTACACCAAGGTTTACTTCCTTTACAATAAGGTTTTGGTGTATTGCACCAAAGTAAAAGATTCTGTGGGGAGTGGTGGTTCAGGTCCTGGAACATGATGGCAGAGGACCTAGTGGGGGTTGTATTGTTATGTGGAAAACTGGGAAATGTCATGCATGCACAAACTATTGTATTTACTGTTGACTATAAAACATTAATCCCTTAATAAAGAAATTTAAATTAAAAAATAACTAAGGTTTAGTTCATTTACATTAACTAAGGCTGAATGTTTAAGGCCTTTCATAAGGAATTTCATAAATATAAAAGGTAGTTTTAGGGGCCAGCTGGTAGTGCACCTAGTTAAGTGCACACATTACAGTACACAAGGACCCAGGTTCAAGCCCCTGGTTCCCACCTGCAGGGGAGAAGCTTCACAAGTAGTGAAGCAGGGCTGCAAGTGTCTCTGTCTCTCTCCATCTCTATCTCCCCTTCCCCCTCTCAGTTTCTCTCTATCTTTATCCAATAATAAATTAATTTAAATAAATAAACGGTAGTTTTATGAATTATTAGACACTGAAACTATAAACCTTTCAGCAACAAACAAATATAGCTCCATCTTCTAGATTATAAAACAAATTCCCCTTAGGTAGATTCTTTACCCTTGGGGTAAAGGTTTCAATTCATCTCTCAGACTTGGCTTTGGTGTCCACTATAAACAATATCTGGTTTCTTTACCATAAAGGATCACAATTATCTCTCCCACATCCTCTTAGAAAGGTTTTTTTAATCTCAAAATTGAAAATATAATCTGAAGTATCATAAAATTATTTTTAAAATAGGATGCTGAATGTAGGTAGTGGAAACTCTGTGACTCATAATTAGATAACACCCAACTTGGAAAGAAGAGCAAAAGTACTTTTTACTAGAGAAAATGTAATGAGATGGTGCCATCATTTAGGGCGGCATATTGCTACTTTACAAACATGAAATTACAGCTCTACAGAAATCCCAGTTAGTACTTAAATTTGAATACCCCAATTTTACATACTTAAAGTCCTTAATTAAAAAAAAAACAGTAACAACTAAATTACAAGTTGATAAATAGAATAAACTTCCTTGCCAAAGTGCCATTAAAAGCTAATAAATAGTTACAGAATATGTTTTTAAATATATTTTATTACTTATTTATTTAACAGAGATAGAAATTGAGAGGGAAGGCGGAGATAGGAAGAAACACCTACAGCACTGGTTCACCACTCATGAAGCTTCCTTCCTGTTGTGAGGACTGGAGGGGGGCTTGAACCTGGGTCTTTTTACACTGTAAGTGTGCACTTAACCAAGTGCACCACCACATAGCCCCCAGAATATATTTTGCACTTTTAAATTTATTTATTTATTTATTTATTTATTTATTTATTTATGAGAAAGATAGGAGAGAGAGAACAAACTAGACATCACTCTGGCACATGTGCTACTGGGGATTGAACTTAGGACCTCATGCTTGAGAGTCCAGTGCTTTATCCATTGTGCCACCTCCCGGACCACCACTTTTAAAATTTTATGTTAAAGTCATTTTTAAAATTTGAAAGTAGAAGCTATTGATTATGCTGTAGTGGTAAGCTCTGGGATCAAGTTGTTATTTTAATGGTATTTATTCTGTACAATAGATCTATGGGGTCTGATAATTATTTTCTTCTCCTCATTCCTACTTAGAATTTCTTAGAGAAATCTTTAATCAATCATCACCCAGAAACAGTACAGCACAAGAAGATAATCTTTATTATATTTTAACTAGAAACAGTAGATAGTAGCAAGTTCACGAGGTATTTTTTATTATTCTTTTAAATTCAGGCTTCAACAACAAAAATCAAAAGCAAGTCTCAACTGGACAGTTATTTTGATCATTAATAGAATCTTCAAGGACACAAAAGCCAGCAGTGTAAAGTAACAGAAGTGACTATGAGCATTTTTGGCAAAAATATAGATCACTGCATCAAACTCTGACTTTGTACTTCCTTAGAATTCTACTTAGACATTTAATAATTACTGTCACTCAGCAAAAATATCACACATTCATAGTATTTCTGCCAGAATACTATCTTAATTTTGTCAGTATTAATACTAAGCTTTTCTTTCCTCCAAAAAATGCAATGAATCATGGTTCTACTCCTTCTATGTACTAGTGTTAGTGGTAATATGCTAGGTTGGATCTGCTTTTAAGGTTAAATAGCAGACTGACTTCGTATTTGATGACCAGCTGTGTTCCCTAATTTCTCATCTTTCACTTTCTCAATAAATTTAATGATATTTCATAAGCCCTGAGACAGTTAGTTGATAACCTGCTAGTGATTGTATATTTTCTCCACTTAATTTGAACCCCACGTGATTATTACAAGTGTTTTATTGTTGTAACTAAAGCAATGATAAAATGCATATGTATATAGTTAGGCTGCAAAGAAGGCCTTTAATTAAGAGTTGCATGTTTTATGTATTTTTTACTTGCTAGAAGCAATTCTTAACATTACATCTATAATTCTCTGTCAGCAGTAAGTGCTTCCAACGTTGCTCACTTCTACATGGATAACCAGATTCACCTTTTCTCTCTCTCTTTTCAAAGTCTTTACTGCCCCAAAACATAAATATTAGTAGTCTAACTGAACAGGTACCAGAAAATCTAAGACTATGAATAACACTGATACCTTTAATGCCTAGCAGAGATGTATGCTTTAATAGAAATTGAATGCTCCACACAGAATGAGTGAATTGAAAGGCAGCTGTTAGAGTCCTCTACCTTGCATCACACGCTATAATTCTGTTTAAATAGATTTCATCCATCCTCAAATGTAAATCCAAGAATTTGGAAATTTAAAGAATGGAGTGGGGGAGATACCATAATGGTTGTGCAAACAGACTCTCATGCCTGAGGCTCTGAGGTCTCAGGTTCAATCCCCCGCACTACCATAAGCCAGAACTGAGCAGTGCCCTGGTTAAAAATAAAAAATTAAAAAAAAAAAAAGAAATTGAATGCTCCACACAGAATGAGTGAATTGAAAGGCAGCTGTTAGAGTCCTCTACCTTGCATCACACGCTATAATTCTGTTTAAATAGATTTCATCCATCCTCAAATGTAAATCCAAGAATTTGGAAATTTAAAGAATGGAGTGGGGGAGATACCATAATGGTTGTGCAAACAGACTCTCATGCCTGAGGCTCTGAGGTCTCAGGTTCAATCCCCCGCACTACCATAAGCCAGAACTGAGCAGTGCCCTGGTTAAAAATAAAAAATTAAAATAAATAAAATAAATAAATGAAATTTTAAAGGATGGATTTAACAACTGTCCAAAAGTAAATAAGTTGATATTTTAGTATTAGTTGATAAGCAAGAACAGAATTATTTCCATTAAATCATATGTACAACTAAGTGCAGAGAAGAAATAAACTAAGAAATGTGAACTAAGTTATTTTCTCCACATTTGTCCTGACAGGCTTTTGCTCATATTAAACTGTTAACCTACTTGACTAGATTTCCCCATCTCCTTAGGTACATACGATTAATGTAGCTAACGTAATATAAGATTGTATTTTCAGGTTATACCATGTTTTGTATTTTTTTTACTAACATTAAATTCTTCCTATTTAAATGATATGATACAGAATGTGAAATAATCTGTCCACTTACCATTAGATTCTTTGCTTATAATATTCAGCTTTTGTTGATAGCTTTGAAGCATATTGCACAGTTGTCATCTAGCAAATTAATAAGCAACTATTACTCTTTTTAGATAGGACACACTGACAAAATCTTAAGTTAATGGCTTTGACTGAACATTTTTAGTCTGTCACAGAACAAATGAGATTGCAAAAACATTGACGATACAGTTCATGGTTCGATTCTCCCATCTCACAGTGCAGGTTCCTGAAAATACACAAAAGAGTGGATTTTGAAATAACAAACATCAGAACTACCAGAGAAAATATATACATTTCTCACCAGTGTTCTGTTTCCTGCAATCTGCTAAATCATATTTCATATTTTTCTGCAGGCATATTTGTTACTAGGCATAATGCAATTCAGTTCATAAAATCTTTTCAGAATTTAAATAAACAGTCTGATTTTTACTAGAATGTGGATTTTTTTTATTTGACAAAGAAAAATTGAGAGGGAAGAGTAGACAGAGAGATAAACAGAAATATAGACACCTGCAGACCTGCTTCACTGCTTGTGAAGGGTCTTCCCTGCAGGTGAGCATCAGGGGCTTGAACTCTGATCCTTACACCAGGTGATATGTGTGCTTAACCTAGTGTGCCACAGCTCACCCCCCCACACACACACACCAATCTGAATTTTGTTTGAATCAGCTTAGGGTCTCTTACCATCAGATGTAGTATCCCAAAAACATGAGCTGGCTGTGTGAAAGCCATATGCACTCCTCTGGACCACGGCACAGGTCACTAAAAATAAAGCCACAGATGAGAACATATACAAAGGAAAAGATATTCAATGTCTATGTGTTTGAATTAAGAGCCTAATATGGATATAGAGGGAGGGGGAGAAAGGTAGAGGGGAGAGAAGTACAGAAGGGGTGTGTGCACATGCATACACGCAGAGAGGAAACAAAGCATTCAATAAATGGGTTAAATAAAATTTTCTTAAGTCTCTTTTATCTTGTTTGTCTACCACCATGATTCTTTTCTTTATTTTGTTACTATTTATTTTCCCTTTTGTTGCCCTTGTTTTATTGTTGCTGTAGTCATTATTGTTGTTGTTGTTGATGTCGTCATTGTTGGATAGGACAGAGAGAAATGGAGAGAGGAGGGGAAGACAGAGAGGGGGAGAGAAAGACAGACACCTGCAGACCTGCTTCACCGCCTGTGAAGTGACCCCCCTGCAGGTGGAGAGCCGGGGGCTGGAACCGGGATCCTTACGCCGGTCCTTGCACTTCGCACCATGTGCATTTAACCCACTGCGCTACCGCCCGACCCCCTACCACCATGATTCTAACCTCAATGGACCAGTTTTTTGTTGTTTTTTTTTTTGGGGGGGGTTGTTCATTTGTTTTGGTTTTGGTTTTTTGCTACCCACTGATACAATGTTTGGTAATTGTATTGCAGGCAAAAGTCTGGACCAAATTATGTGCCTTGTCCCATGATCAAAATTCAGACACAAAAGTGAAAAAAAAATCCAGTTTATAAACAAATACTGTACTTCATGGCCCTACAAGTGGGGAGGCATGGGCTACTGAAAGGAAGACAGTGAGGTTAGAGTGAGTTGTGCTGGTCTTTAAAGATAACTGACATGAATGGCAAAGATGATGATATCAAGGACAAGTGGATACCTGATGGACGCTCTAATAGTTTTTGAGTAGTGAAAAATCTCCATCTTTTAGTTATTATCTTTACTGATAAGTTAGAAGTTCTTTATACCTAATTAGAATCCAACTTCAATGCCTATCATTCATTTACATTCCCTAACTTCAGAGAACCACAAGGATAAAGACAAGTAAATCAGGGAGGAAGGACTTGGATATTTACCAACATATTTATAAGCTTTTCCCAACTTAACCAAATGGGCTAAAGATTGTTCGACTATGCTTGCAGTCCATTGGTTGATGCTGGTATAATCATAATCTTCACCTCCTAAGACACCATCTATACACTGAAAAGGTAGAAGACAGGTAAACAACATATATACAAACTGCACCAAAAATTTATTAAAATATAAAACACTTAAAATCCAAATATCTTAGAAAATATGCATAAGGCAAATATCATGCACAATCTCTAGTTGTTCAAGAATTAATAAAGCATTTCTGCATGCATTACCTCACTCTGTAAGATACTATAGGCCATATAAATATATGACTTGGCTTCTGTTGCAAAGAGCTTATCAACCTTGCAAAGAAACGAATAGAAGAACTCTGTAACACAAGATTAATCAAGAGTGATAAATTATGTCATAAGAGGATTGTGGAGTGGAACTAGAGTTTTTAAAATGGTGATAGCAATTGGCTAAAGAATAGCTTTGCAACAACAGCTGGTATTTGAACTAGAAATAAAGAACATAACCAATTTTAAAGTGTAGTTCCCTGGAGGCTGGGTGGTAGCGCATGTGGCACAAAGCGTAAGGACTGGTGTAAGGATCCTTGCGCTTTTCTAGCCCCGGTTCCCCACCTGCAGGGGGGTTGATTCACAAGCAGTGAAGCAGGTCTGCAGGTGTCTGTCTTTCTCTCCTTCTGTCTCCATTTCTCTCTGTCTTATCCAACAACAATGACAGCAATAATAATAACCACGGTAAAAGAGTGTAGTTCCCATGTATAATAATTATATTCTTACTTATATTATTGCATATCTGCCACAAAAAGTGATTAATCATCAACATTACTACTCAGGTGCTCTAGAAAGAGACTTGAATCGTTTCTCACAGTGCTTACCTACATCAACTTCTGATACTCAAGAGCACTGGTTAGTATCACAATCTTAGGTTTTAAAATCACCTCTATCACCTACTAGCTAAATGACCATTGCAAGTGACTTAACCACTTAATCCTTGTAGTAAAGATAAAAGTTTCATTTTATCAAGTTGTCAAGAATATGGGCTGATATAGCAAACACAAGTGTTCAATGTGACTGCCAGAGTAAGCATATCATAATGGTAGATATTATTACATCACTATGGCTACTATTATTTTTCCAGTTTTGAGACATAACTGACAGAGAGAATTGTATACATGGAAGAGGGTTTGATATACATTATGTACTGTCAAGAAACAACCTCAAAGGTCATTAACACACTCATCTTCAACAACTATGTGTGTGGTGAGAACATTTAAAATGTTAGCAACTTAGCAACTTCCTAGTGTACAATACAATACTGTTCACTTTATCACCATATTGTATAACAGATCCTCAGGACTTCCTTAGATTGTAAGTGGAGGGTTACACCCTTTGACAGACACCTTCCTCTCTCCTCTAACCCTCAGCCCCCTCAGCCCCCACCCCTTCAGCCACTATTCTGTTTCTGCTCAGCTTTTCTTTAGATTCCACATATAAGTGAGACCATACAGTATTTGTTTGCCTCTTATTTTGTTGTTATCTTATACTAAAGTGATAGAACCTACATAATAAAAATCATTAATAGAATTCAGCTTATTAATAAAGTTTATTAATTAATTAACATATTTTAATATATATGCATAAACATCCAGCTGGCATTTACTATTATTAGTAAAGAACTGTAGAGGCTTTATTAAATACTGAATCTTGAGTAAGATAATATGAAATCTTCCACAATAATAACATGTAAAAAGAAAGATCATATTTTAAATGTTGAAGAAAGTAAAGTGGTTCAACTTCATCTTCTAGAATATTCTGAAATGTGACAAGAATGCCAATTTACGAAGAGTTAAGTGAACAGGGTTTTAATTCTGACTTTACCATTCTTGAGCTGACAACCTTTGAGCAATTCTTTCTCTATATACACTGCCTTTCCTTCATGGGAAACTAAGAGTACTCATTCTTCTTTCACGTTATTTAAAGGACCACTCTAAGTTTTGCTGTAAACAACAGAAAATTATGGGGTTGTGGATCCCACTGTAAGCAAGCCTGCTAATTACTTTTAATTAACATTCTTAATTACCACTAACCAGGAGGTGCAATAGTTAAGAGGGTCCTCCACCTGCTCTGTATTCCCAGAGCCACACTCAGGAGCTGAGTACATAACAGACACTCATGTGCCAGTGATGCTCTCTTTGGTTCTCTCCCTCTCTCTTCTTCATTGATAAGTAAAGATAAAGTCAAATCTTTTTTTTAAAAAAATGACTCTATACTATTAAAAAGTGTTTATAAAGACCTTACCCACAGAAATACTGTTCATATATCTATTCTCTCTCTTTTCTGGGGTGTATCTTTTATTTTGTTAATATTTACTTGTCATCTTCAGGGGTTCACTGCTCCAGGCTGAAATTTGGAAATT
Source organism: Erinaceus europaeus (assembly GCF_950295315.1). Taxonomy (NCBI): domain Eukaryota; kingdom Metazoa; phylum Chordata; class Mammalia; order Eulipotyphla; family Erinaceidae; genus Erinaceus; species Erinaceus europaeus. The sequence continues at coordinate 99,464,617 of NC_080185.1, read as the reverse complement.
TCAAATAGAAATATAAAAGGCTGAGAGGGAGGGAGGGAGAGAGGGAGAGAGAGAGAGAGAGAGAGAGAGAGAGAGTTACCACAGCACCAAAGCTTCCTTCAATATGGTGGGGACCATATTGCTCAAACTTGGATTGCATACATGGCAAAGCAGCGTGCTATTCAAAGTGAGCTATTTTACCAGCCCACAAATAGTCTTCCTAATATTCTTATTTACTATCTTATCAGTATCTAAAAGATGTGAAGTGTTCTTTTTTCTAATTGTATTAGCTTTAAAAAGCAAGGGGCCAGGTAGTAGTGCACCCTGGTGAGTGCACAGGGACCCAGGGTGAAGCCCCTGGTCCCCAGTTGCAGAGGAAAAGCTTCAGAGCAGTGAAGCAGTACTGCAGGTGTGTCTCTTTCTCTCTCCCTCTCTATGCCCACCCCCCTCAATTTCTCTTGATGTCTGTCCAATAAAATATTAAAATATATTAAAAATCAAATAAAAATATACTTAAATGAAAAATTAAAAAGCATACAATAACCAAAGCCAGATATTCTTAAGTTCTGTTTCTGATATATATCATCCATATTTTACTTCTATGTAATACATATACATATTTTATTTGTATGTATAATATATGCATGTATACACATCTCTATATTAACATTCAAAATAATTTTTGTTCTACTGGAATCAAAGTTATTTCATTTAAAGACAAGGCACCAATTTCAGAGTACAGCAACTCTATTCTTCTAGACTAATATTTAACCATTTTCAGGATAAGGCTCAAGAAGCTGGGCAGCATACAACAAAACATAGAAGCACCCCTATAATGAGTCGGGGAGTACAGATTACAAATCTTGTTTTAATACTAACGTTTGCAACTTTGCACTGAAAGTCAACATTCAGCTTTACAAAGTGTCCATCAGTTCACCAAGCTTCCAGATGAACAAGATGTATGGCTTACCTCCTTCACGATATTGTGGGCTTCCTCAGCATTGAAGCCAACCTAGGGGGTGAGGGGAAAACAGAAGATAAACCTACTCAGGACTTGGACTGGCTTCTGTTTGCAACTATCGCACAGAATAAACTAGGCTGGCCTACACAGGTGATGAAGACAGATGACAGAGGAGCCAGGCAGTGGCGCACCTGGTTAAACACAAACTTTACAGTCAGTGCACAAGGTCCCAGGTTCAAGCCCCTGGTCCCCGCCTGTATGGGGAAAGCTTCACAAGTGGTGAAGTAGGGGCTGTAGGTGTCTCTCTGTCTTCCTCTTCCTCGCTATCTCCCCCACTCCTCTCAATTTCTATCTCTTCTATCCAATAATAAATAAATAAAAATATTTTTTTAAAAAAAGAGATGACAGTGATGGAGGCACAGGCTGTAGGCAGACTGCTAATGCTACCTCAAACACTTTTTAAGTTGCAGAATGCTTTCCTCACCTACCTGCCTTGAAAATTTGATTCATTAAATCTGAGGCAAAGTTTGGGCAACTTCATTTTTTGAAAAGTGCTTTACTGGGATCATGAAAAACACCCTAGATTGAGAATCACTGTATTGTACAGGTCAGAAAATAGCAGGAGGTAAATACAAAAATGGAAATAAAATAAGAAATGATTGCTGCTAAGTGCAAATGAGGCAGTCCATGAAAAGAGAACGTTTTTAAAAGAACATCTTCAATTTTGCTTTTAACTTATGCTAGGCAAAAATATAGCTGTTCTGAATTAAAGATCAGGACAATACTGGTTCATTTAAATTAATGTTACTTTAATGCTATATTATAGGTATGACAATTTTGCCTTTCCTTTGAAGTAGCTTGTAAAAATTCCAATTTAAAAACAACTGTTATTAGCATCCAGTTGTTCCCTAGTGGAAATAAGGCTGAACTCTAACCAAAACACTTGAGGCAGTATGTGATTTTCAGTTGCTTTAGGACATCAGCATTATTGTAAATCTCACTATACAATTTAAAATTTGTTCAAGAAAAATAAAAACCACGAGTGCATTCTAACATTAAGTATTATCTTTAATAAAGATTAAATATTTTCAACTAATTTAAGTAAGCCATAGAGTTGCCCAACAAGGAAATAAAAATAACTTAAGTAATCAGGAATATCAATGAAAAAGTCACATCTTGACCCCTATTAAACTCACAAATTTTTGCCTTAAAATAAGGTTCTTATCTATTTTCAAAACTAGACTACAGATTATGACCTTTTCATCCTTAGGATTTGGAAGTAGATCACTAAACAGATCCTACTTAGTGGTTATGGAAACACATGTAACTTTCTTTTAAAATGTGTTCTGGGGGCCAAGTGGTGGCGCACCTAGTTGAGCACACACGTTACAGTGCGCAAGGACCTGGGTTCCAGCCCCTGGTCCCCAGCCCCCCTCCCCCCCCCCCCGTCCCTACCTGCAAGGGGAAAGCTTTGCAAGTGGTGAAGCAGGGCTGCAGGTGTCTCTCTGTCTCTCTCCACTCCTATCACCCCCTTCCCTCTCGATTTCCAGCTGTCTCTATCCAATAAATAAATAAAGGTTTTTTAAAAATCGCTCTTAAAAAATTATTCTTGGGGGAGGCAGGGGGTGTGCAAGGTCCCGGGTTTGAGCCCCTGGTCCTAATCTGTAGAGTGAGAGCCTTGCAAGTGGTGAAGCAGTGCTGCAGGTATCTCACTCTTTCCCTATCTCCTCCTTTCCTCTCCATTTTTAGCTGTCTCTATCCAATAAATAAATAAAGACTTTTTAAATTTAGGATTAATTTTTTTTCTTAGGAAGTACTGTAGTACAGAACTCTCTTGGGAGTAAGGAGATGTACTTGTTGGAGAATATGCCTGAGAACTAGCGAACTAACTGCTTTTGCCTCAAGTCTCTACTAAAATGACCATACTTTCCCACTAGCTGGTAAGTATGTATGTTCCTTGCATCACAGACCTAATCAGTTTAAATGCCGTTTTAACTTCTACAGGAGCCCACATCCTAAAGATGGATGGGCCACAATGGACCAGAAGCCCTGTTCACTGTTCTAATAACACACTATATAAAGGTGCGCCCCCACCAGGAGACTACTACTATTTCACACACACTTTGTCTCGGGTTATTCTGCCTCCAAAAGGGTCTCATCCCCCTGTGTTTAAAGTGAAACCAAAGTTGTGTAGGCAGAGATCTAGACTCAAAGAGAACATCTGTCATTTCGGGGGGGGGGGTAACTTTGAGCAAGTCAGGGGCTAAGAAAATCTGAGTCCCCATCAGTAAGTAACAGGAAGATAATGCCTGACATGGGCAGGGGAGAGGGAGGGAGGTAAGGTTTCCGGGAAGCCAGAGAGCGAAGCCCATTCCAAATTCATCAAGTACTTTCCTCTCCTACCCCACTCAGGTAAGAGAACGAGGCTGGACTGCAACACACCTACTTTGGGGACGTCAAGGCGGGCGGGGGGTGGTGGATGGCAAGCAGCAGCCTGGAAGACCGGTTTCAAGGCCAGTCCTGCAGAAGGGCGACGCCCGCCAGCCTATCCCCACCCCTCTGCGCTCCGAGAATCAGGCCATCCATCCTTGACCCAGTCCTCACATCCCCACCGCAGGCTACAATTTGTCCCCGATGCCCCAACTACCCCAACTTTTCAGCCCACCCGCAGAGCCACGGGAGAGGAGGGGACCCAGCCGGGTGTGGCAGATCTCCAGCTGGAGGAGAGCACCCAGAGGACACCGCACCGCAGCTCTGGGAGATGCCTGGTGCCGGTAGACCACTCAGCCAGGACCCCTCGCAGAGGTGGGCGGGGACAGGGGTCGCTCGCTGGCAGCCGAGGGGCGGTACCTCGTCGCAGTGGCGGTGGTACTCCTCCATGGTGGTGCGGGCTTTCCCAGGGGGCGGAGCGACGGGCGGGTCAGCTCTGCGGCGGCGCATAGCGTCGAGAGAAGTGAGCTCCCGCCCCTGCTTTTGCTCGGGCGTTCCCCGCGCAAACCCAGCCTCTTGTGACGCAATGACTCCACCCTCCTCCCGCGCGGGGGACCTAACGCTTATCTCATTGGCTTTTGAGCCAAGGTGCAGTCACCTAGTGTCAATCTTTCTAAAGCACTTTATTAGTTGTGTGCCCACTGCTGTGGCTTTTTTCACATATTAATTCATCATCAACCATCAAAATAGTGTGGCTAATGCTATAGTTAACAATGGTCCACAGACTTAGAAATGTTAAACTGCCAGGACATCAACACACTCCCAAGAAAATTTAAAAATAAATCCCTATTCCACAGTTTATTTTAAGGATCAACTAAATGCTCTGACATTTCCTAAGTTTATAGAAGCTGCCTGGGGGCCGGGTGGTGGTGCACCTCATAAGTACACATACTACCATGCACAAGGACACAGGTTCAAGCCCCTGGTCCCCACCTGCAGGGAAGACGCTTCGTGAGTGGTGGAAGACTACAGGTATCTCTCTGTCTCTCCCTCTCAATTTCTCTCTGTTCTATCAAACAAAATAAAGTTTTTTAAAAAACTGCCTGCATTCCTTGGTTCATGACACCTTCCTTCTCCCCATCGTAAAAGCTGACAGTTGAACACGTTTTCTCCTCTCTGACCTATTTCCATCCTCACATCTGCTCTCCTGACTCTAAAGATCCTTAAGGCAACATAACTTGGAAAGTACCTTTTGCCAGGCAAGGGAGCATATTCACATTTACAGGTATTAGGGACATTCAGTGGCATTGGGCCACTGAAATACTATTTTATCTTCCAAAATCTATTTGAAAGGTTTATTAATTTTTATGGTTGTGATTTTGTTGTTGTTGTTGTTACCTCTAGGGCTTCGCTGCTCGGGACAACTTCTTCATATAGAAACAGAGAGACTAAGAAAGAAGGAGAGATGGAAAGATACTCAGATCCTCAGCACTGAAGCTTCCTCCAAAACAGTGAGGACTTCTGGCACATGACAGAGCAGGTATACTACCTAGGTAAGTTATCGTGCCAACACTCACTCTCTTATAAGTAAAATGAAAGGGTGAAGTTACTTGTACTGGGTTACATAGATAGTTAACTGAACTCTTGTGTTTCTGAATACTAAGTCCCTCGATTCTCATTCTTTATTCTTTTGAGCTCAAACAGAATCAAATTGACCTCTTTCCTTGATAATTTGTACTTTGTTACTGGTTCTACTAAATTATGGATAACCAAGGTTATGACAGAAAATCTGATTGTAATTTATAAAGAAATCATAGGGGTGGGAGAGAGGTAATATAATGGTTGTGTAAACAGTTTCTCATGCCTAAGGCTCTAAGGTCCTAGGTTCAACGCCCCCCCCCCCACTACCTTAAGCCAGGACTGAGTAGTGCTCTAGTAAAAAAAAAAAAAAAAAAAAAAAAAAAAGGAGTTGGGCGGTAGCACAGCGGGTTAAGCACACTTGGCGCAAAGCGCAAGGACCTGAATAAGGATCCCGGTTCGAGCCCTGGCTCCCCACCTGCAGGGGAGCCCCTTCACAGGCCGTGAAGCAGGTCTGCAGGTGTCTGTCTTTCTCTTCCCTTCTCTGTCTTCCCCTACTCTCTCCAACAACAACGACATCAATAAAACAAGGGCAACAAGAGGAAATAAATAAATATTTTTTAAAAAGTTATCTTTTAGGATTTTTTAAATGCCAACGTTAGAACCTTATAAACAATTCCAATATTACATGAGGAGGCTTTAAATGCCCTTGAGAAAACCAACCATATCCTCAAAGAATTGTTTCTGTGTCTAGGTAGGTAAAACACCGAAGTAAGATGACCCTAAAGCAGTAAGTGCCACTCTATGACACTTCAGGATTCTATTGTGTGATAACATGTGATAGGTATAATGTAAGGTAAAGAGGTATTGATTGCTCCCATTACCATCTAGGCATAAGAAATTGCCTGAGAGTTTACCAGTACATTTTTTTATTGCATTAATAAATCCTGTGGTCTGAGAGGTGGTGCAATGGATATAGCATTGGGCTCTCAAGCATTAATAAGTCCTATAGGACAGAAATGTGAATGTTGCATAGCAAGAATTACACCCCTAAGAAAAACCTATAGAACAAAAATTAATCTTATAGGGACTAAAGGTCATTTTAAAATCACTTCAACTCCTGAAATTGAATTAAGGTGACCTTGAATTACTAATACCTGTACCCAACTTCCAGAAGTAAATATATGCTCTTTCTGGAGGAGGAAAACACTACTCTTCACCTGAAATTGGATGTAAAATTGTACACATCCATCATTGGGTGCACAATAAAATATAACTAGGCACTTAAAAAGACAAATCAAAGAAGTGTAAACTATAGGAAAAAAAAGTCCAAATGAAAAGTCTAGAAGTAGAAATACAATACCCAACATTGAAAACTTAAGGATTATATTGTGTAGTACTTTAGATAGGGCTGAAGACTGAATTGGTGAATCTAAAAAACAGATAAGAAGAGAGTCACTATAGTGTATAAATGAATGTAAACTAAAAAAATAAGTCATAGAGAATAAAAGAATACCATAGAAATGTTTAGCATGGATAACGAGTTCCAAAGGGGCCCAGACGGGGGGAATACCTGCTTGAGTGCACATGTCACAATGTGCAGGACCCATTCGGTTCAATTTCCTGGTCACCACCTGTAGAGGGGATGCATCACAAGCAGTGAAACAATGCTGCTGGTGTCTCTCTTTCTCTCTTCCTCTTGATTTCCCACTTACCTCTCAATTTCTCTGTCTCTATCCCCAAAAAAAGTAAATAAATAAATATAACTGGAGTTGCAGAAGAGTAGGAGATGAGAGAAGCAAATGAAACCTTCCAAATCTAGCATAAGGATTTATTTACACTGATGTGTGTTGGGAAGATGGATATAGAGAATCCACAGGAAATAGCTCAGGATCCTGACATAGTCTACCGTTTTTTGCCCCCTCAACATCATCCTTGTTGTTCAACTATGGGAGCAGAGACTATCCAGCTATTCCATGTAACTTGAGCCTCTCTTCACTTTAACGCCACTAACCTAAGTAAAGGACACTAGTCATGGTTGATTTTTTGGTTTTAGGTGGTTATATGGCTAGTTTTGTTCTTTTTTTTTTTTCTACCAGTGTTATCACTGGGACTCAGTGCCAGCACAACAAATCCACCACTCCTGAAAGCCATCCACTTGTTTTTTCCTTTTGATAGCAACAGAGAAATTGAAAGGGAAGGGGGAACTAGAGAGGGAGAGAGAAAGAGACATTTGTGAAGCTTCCCCCTGCAGGTATGGACTGACCAGGGACTTGAATCTGGGTCCTTGAGCATGGTGATGTAGGCACCACCACCTGGCTGCCTGGCCAATTCTGACAGCGGGAAGATACAGTAGTTGATAGATCACCTCTGTATGCAAGCAACGAACTTTATCTTTTTTATTTTTTAATTTTTTAAAGATTTTTTTATTATCTTTATTTATTCATTGAATAGAGACAGCCAGCAATCGAAAGGGAAGGGGTGATAGAGAGGGAGAAAGAGACACCTACAGCCCTGCTTCACCACTTGCAAAGCTTTCCCCCGCAGGTGGGGACCAGGGACCTGAACCTGGTTCCTTCCACACTGTAACATGTGTGTTCAACCAGGTGTTGAGCACCTGGCCCCCAAGCAACAAACTTTAAACTGCACATCTATTAAATTTATCAGGACCCTTGTGATTATCAAAGTGATGGACCAGTTATAGAAAATAAGGATTTTCTTTTCCCCACTAGGTGGGGAGCAGGGGGCTCAAATCTGGGTGCTTGTGCTTGCTGATATGTACGCTTAACCGGGTGTGTCACCACCCAGCCCCCAGAAATAAGGAACTTTTTCAAATCTTCCATGGTGGAACAAGTATTTAATTTATATAAATAAGTTTTTGTTTTGTTTTGTTTTGTTTTGTTTTGTTTTGTTTTGTTTTGTTTTGTTTTGTTTTGCCAGAGCACTGCTCAGCTCTGGCTTATGGTGGCGTGGAGGATTGAACCTGGACTTTGGAGCCTCAGGCATGAGAGTCTGTTTACATAACCATTATGCTACCTACCCCTGCCCTATTCATGACTCTTCATTTGTGTTATTTTCCTGTTGTGTCTTCAGAAATTTTATTAGATGTCAGATGAATCCATAGCTTTTGTTGGCCCTCTTGAGACTTAAAACACTGTAGCCACTTGCATGCTTTACCCTCTACCTGCATTTTGTTTTTTAAACCAGAACACTGCTAAACTCTGGCTTATCGTTGTGAGAGGCAGTAACTCTAGAATAGTTATAAGTATAGTTGCTTTTTGAGTTTGAGTTTTAAGAATAGTTTAAATATAGTTGCTTTTTGCCCTCCTGCCCAGTGAGGTGGAAAATTCCTTGCCCTTTTCCCCACGACAGAACCTAAGAGGCCATCAATTATTTTGACAGACCCTGCAGCGAGCAGGACTCATCATGACCTCTGCAACAGAATACTGTTACCAGACAGTTAAAAATGGCCTGACAAATGATGACCTGATAGATTGCAAACAGATGGTCAGTGGTCCCAATAAAGAACAAAAAAAATGTGGTGACCCCCACTTTGGCTGGGACCTATTGGTCTGGTGTGATGTCTAAAACTAGCCCATGCTTTGCTCTGAATAGATCAGGCTTTTGCTAAGTTTGAAATGATTGGATATAGGCTGGTAAGGTGATGTGTTCCCCCTCCCTGAGTGTAGTCTGAATTCCTATAAATTGTATGGTTTGAGCTTTGTTCAGGGTCGAGCTTGGTAGACTAACACCAGTCACCATCTCGGCCCGGATTGCAATTCGTGAATAAACATCTTTTGCTTCCTTGCAGTGGATGGTGGTTTGATTTCGCTCTTTAACAATCGTGATGCTGGGAATTGGGCCTTGGACCTCAGAGCCTCAGGCATGAAAAACTTTTTGCATAAATATTATGCTAACTCCCCAGCCCTCTCCTGCATTTAATCCTCTGGTGATATTGTGAATAATCAGGACGTCACCTGATGCTTGAATTTACCCATGCCCCATTGTTTCTCAAGATCATCCATGTGCTTCTTGAGTGTATGAATGATGGAGTAAGAGTTATATTTCAAAGATCAACTTCCCAAACTGTCTACTTACCCAGCATTGTTAGATACAGTCCTCTAGGAAAAAAAAAAAAAAAGAATGTATGAAGAGACTTATTTTAAGGAACTGTCTCACATAGTGTTGGAGTGGTCCAAAATTGATGGGCAATGGCTCAGGACTCGGGAAAGAGATGTAGTACAAGTCCAAAGACAGTCTGCTATGAAACAGAGAAACAAAAAATGAAACAAAACAAAGAAAAATATGGTGCAAATGGAGTCTGAATACAGTCTGCTTAGTAATTCCCTTTTTTTTTTTTTTTTTAAGAGAGGGCAGTTCTATGTTCTATGCAAGCTTTCAACCGATTAGGTGACACCTACCCACTTGATGGAGGGCAATTTGCTTTGCTTAAAATTGCTTAAAGGGGGTGGTGGGTCGTGTCTCTTCTTCTTCCCACTCCTTCTCAATTTCTTTGTCTCTGTCCAATAAATAAATAAGTTTTAACCCACTGATTAAAACGTACATCTTATCCAAAAGCATTTAAAATACTGTTTGATTGTGGTCCGGGAGGTGGCACAGTGGATAAAGCATTGAATTCTCAACCATGAGGTCCTGAGTTCAATCCCCGGCAGCACATGTATCAGAGTGATGTCTGGTTATTTCTCTCCTCCTATCTTTCTCATGCATAAATAAATACATTTTTAAAAAAATTAAAAAAAATACTGTTTGATCAAAGATCTGGCATCATAACTTAGCCAAACTGATAAAGTTCACCATTTGAGGCCACTTCTGGTACTAGTTTCTCTATCAGTAAGAATGTTAATGGCCTTAAACAAGTCTTCAAATATAGATAGATAGATAGATAGATAGATAGATAGATAGATAGATATAGATAGATATAGATAGATTAGATAGATAGATAGATAGATAGATAGATATAGATATATATAGATATAGATAGATATAGATAGATATTTTTGAATCAATGTAATGGCAGTTGTGGTGCATTACCCAGATGTCCCACAAGTCTTCATTTTCCAGCTGATACCAACTAACAGTCCTCAACTCTCAATCATCTCTAGATATCATTCTCAGATAGATATGCCAAGATGAAGCAGATGGTACTCCTCAAGTTAGCATAAATTGAAGAAGTTTGGTTTACAGAGGAACTAGGTGAATGACAAGCAGTATTGTAAGAACCGTGGTCTAGCAATACTGGAACTATTACTTAAAAAAAAAAAACAGATCACTGCTCAGCTCTGGCTTATAGTAGTGCTAAAGATTGAACCTAGACAGCCAGACCTCGGGCATGAAAGTCATTTGCATGACCATTATGCAGTCTCCTCATAGAAAGAAGGAACTTTTCTTATAGGATACAGCAAACCCAAGATGCCCCCCCCCCAATAAAGGGAACCAAGGAATTATTACCTTGACCTCTTCTGTCTCTCTGATCTCCTATAAATGTACCTTGTTGTCTGAAGTCAACTGGAATCTAGAGGACATCAGAGATATTTGGATGCATAGAAGTTAAGGTTGTCAAGCAGAGTAGGGTACAGCATTTGAGAAGAAAACTAACACAGACTTCAACTCACAGATCCAAGAGTCCTTAAGGTTCCCAAAGCAGAATGAACAATAAAACCTATATTTTGGCACCAAAAATAAAGCCAAAAGAAAGAGAAAATTGGGGGCAGTGGTGGCACACCTGGTTAAGAGCACACATTACAGTGCGCAAGGACCCAGGTTCAAACCCTTTGTCCCCACCTGCAGGGGAAAAGTTTCAGGAGTGGTGAAGCAGGGCTGCAGATATCTCTTTGACTCTTTCCCTCTCTATCTTCCCCTCCCCTCTCAATTTCTCTCTGTCTCTATTCAGTAATAAATAAATAAATAAATAAATTTTAAGAAAGAGAAAAATTGTAAAGTAGAATGCTCCTCACACACATACACACCACCACAACAATGATAAAGGACCTTCTAAAGTGAAACAAGATGACTGACATCTGGCTTCTCACAGAAGCAATAGAAACCCAAAGATGGGGGCAGGTGGTGGTGTACCTGGTTGAGTGCATATGTTACAATGTACAAGAAGCCAGGTTTAAGCCCCTGCTCCCCACCTGCAGGGAGGGAAGCTTCACGAGTGGTGAAGGACTGCTGCAAGTGTCTGTATGTCTCTCTCCCTCTCTATATCCCCCTTCCTCTTGATTTCTGGCTGTCTCTGTCAAATAGTAAAGATAATAAAAATATAAAAAATAAAAAATAAACCGAAAGACCATGCATCTACCTTTAAGAGCAATGCATCTTGGCACCTTCAAAATACTGAAGGAAAAGTCTGTGAACCTAGAATGTATTCCCAGCAAAAATAGCCAGCAGAAGTGAAGATAAAATAACAAATAATTCAGAATTACTGGTCACCAACAGAAGTACACTTAAAGAAATATAAAAATCTATTCTTTGATGACCCCAGATGGGGTGCATTAGATAAAACTTTGAGTTAGAAAGAATGAAGCCCTGAGTTCAATCTCTAGTATCACATGTGCCAGAGTGATGCTCTGATTCTTTCTCCCTCTTTATTTCTCAAATATATAAATAAATAAAATTTAAAAACCTGTTCTATGGACAAAAGACAAATCTAGACAGAAATCTGAGCAATATATTAAGGCATGAAGAATAATTAAAGGGTGTGCTGAGGAGCTAGCATAATGGTTAGCTAGCATAATGGTTACAAGTGACTTTCATGCCTGATGCTTCAAGGTCTTAGGTTCAATCCCCAGCACCACCATAAGTCAGAACTGAGCAGTGCTCTGGTAAAATAAAAAGAAAGAAAGAAAGAAAGAAAGGAAGGAAGAAAGAAAAAGAGTAATTACAGGGGTGAATTTGTGGGTAAGTCTAAAAAAACATCAACTCTACAAAACAATAATGAGGGCTAGGGAAACATAATGGCTCCACAGAAGATTCTCATGCCTAAGGTTCTGAGGTCGCAGATTCAATCCCCAGCACCACCATCAGCCAGAGCTGAGCAGTGCTCTGGTCTTTCTCTGTATCTCTCTCATTGAAAAGTAAATAAATAAAATATTTTTAAAGAAATAATAATACAAGGGGCCAGTTGGCAGCACACCTAGTTAAGCTCACACATTACAGTGTACAAGGACCCAAGTTCAAGTCCCTGGTCCCCACCTGCAGGGGGAAAGCTTCACAAGTGGTGAAGTAGAGCTGCAGGTGTCTGTCTCTCTCCCTCTCTAACTCCCCATTCCCTTCTCAGTTTCTCTTTGTCTCTATCTAATTAATTAATTGAATTATAAAAGAATTAAAAAAGCAATAATGATACTGATATATATATATATATATATATATCACATTAAACCACAGGACAGTGGCCTGGGAGGTAGCACAGTGGATATGGCATTGAGCTTGTAAACATGAGGTCCCAAGTGCCAGAGTTACTCATTACATGTACCAGAGTGAAGCTCTGGTTCTCTCTCCCCTTTTCCCATTAATTAAAAAAAAAAAAAATAGGCACAAAGCGCAAGGACCAGCCTAAGAATCCTGGTTCGAGCCCCTGGCTCCCCACCTGCAGGGGAGTCACTTCACAGGGGTGAAGCAGGCCTGCAGGTGTCTATCTTTCTCTCCCTCTCTCTGTCTTCCCCTCCTCTCTCCATTTCTCTCCGTCTTATCTAATAATGACGACATCAATAACTACAACAACAATAAAAAACAAGGACAACAAAAGGAAAAATAAGTAAATAAATATTTTTTTAAATTAAAAAAATTTAAATTAAGTACTGATTACCAATATAAGTTGAGGGGATATAGAGTTAAAATAGTCAAAGAACCTTTCATTGTCAGAAAAGTCAATAAAAGGATGAATTTATATTTTGATAAATCAAGAATGCTTTTGTATATGGAATACACTAAAGGAAAAGGTAAATATTTATAACTAAGACTGGAGAGATAGTGCAGTGGCTGTGCACCTGAGACCTAAAGGTTTCAGGTTTGATCCTTGGCACCACCATAAGCCAGAGCTAAGTAGTGCTCTGGCACTCACTACATTACAAATTTTAAAACTCACTACATTAAAATTTTTAAATTAAAAAAAAATTTTAAACTCACTACATTAAAGTTTTTGAAAATGTTTCATTTAAAATGTATAAGTAGGGGACTGGGTGATGGCACACCTGGCTGAACGCACACATTACAATACACAAGGACCAGGGTTCAAGTCTCAGGTCCCCACCTGCAGGGGCAAATTTCACAAATGGTGAAACAGTGCTTCAGGTGTCTCTCTCTCTCTCCACCCCCCCCGTCTTCACCTCCCCTCTCAATTTCTGTCTCTATCCAAAGTAAATAAATAAATAAAGATTTTTTAAAAGAGATAAATAAAAATTAAGAGCTATGGTAGATAACATAATGGTCATGCAAAGATACTGTCTTGCCTGAGGCTCCAAAGTCTCAGGTTCAGTCCCTCACACTACCAAAAGCCTGAGCTGATCAGTGCTCTGATAAAAACAAAAAAACAAAACAAAACAAAAAAGTGTATAAATAGCATGATAATAGAGTACAGAAAAAGAATAATAAAAATAATAATTAATAGTAATAATAAAACTTAAAATGTAAGAATGAAGAGGGAAAACTGATATACTATAGTGGAACTAATAAGATGATAAAACTTAACATAATTATGATTAATTTAAGCCGATAATATATTAGACAACAAATAACAAAATTAAATCCACTTACGCAATTTACAAAATCCATAATAAAATTAAGTAGTTAACTATGCATTACAATTGTAAGAAAAATGATGAAAAAGATAACACCGTGTAACATTAACCTAGTCTAGCATTTATATACTAATATCAGATGAAGTATACCCTAAAACGCATATTAAAGGAAAGGAGACATATTTCTTACTTTTAATATTTCTTTTATTTCTTGGGAGATAGGGTTTCTTTTTTTAAAAAAAAGATTTTATTTATTTATTAATGAGAAAGATAGGAGAGAGAGAAAGAACCAGATATCACTCTGGTACATGTGCTGCTGGGGATTGAACTCAGGACCTCATGCTTGAGAGTCCAATGCCTTAGTCACTGCACCACCTCCCAGACCACAGGGTTTCTTTTTTTTTAGAGATTTTAAAATAATCATCAATATTTATTTTTATTATTTATTTACTTAAATTTTAATCTTTATTTATTGGATAGAGGCAGCCAGAAATTGAGAGGGTAGGGGGAGATAGGGAGAGAGAGAAATAGAGACACTTGCAGCCCTGCTTCACCACTTGTGAAGCTTTTCCTACAGGTGGAAACCAAGGACTTGAACATGTGTCCATGTGCACTGTAATGTGTGAGCTTAACCAGGTGGGCCAACGCCTGCCCCCTTAATTAATATTTATGTACTTTTTATTTGGGGTAAGAACAGAAAGAAATTTACAGTGAAGAGGGAGAGAGAGAGAGAGAGAAAGAGAGGGGCTGAGGGGGATTTTTTCCTCCCCCTCATTTTATTAGGACAGAGAGAAGCAGACCCCCTACAGGTGGAGATTGTGGGGCTTGAACCCAGGTCCTTGCACTTGGTGATATGTGCACTTAACTGGGTACACCACTGCCTGGCCCCCAAGATTTTTTATACAAGATTTAACATGAATAGTTTCTTTCTAATTTTCATTGTATAGAACTCTGAACAAAACAAGAAACAATACAAATTCTTTTGAAATATAGACAGAGATTTATATGAAGTAGATTCTCTTGCATAGGCAATTCAGTCGGCATTATTTTTATGAACAATGATTATAGTATTGTAATAGGTACTATGTCTATTTGTTTTGTAGCTGACTTCAATTTCAAATCATAAGGTAACACATGAGAAACCTCTAATGGAATTAGAAAGTATTTACTTCATTTCAGAACTCCTCATCTTTGAGAACCAGAGTTCACATTTCAAGCTATAAGGTACCACTTTGGGAAAGGAAACTGTATTTGAATAAGACACATTAAAAATCACACTTATTGTTATCACTTCTAGACCCATATATATTATACAATTATTCATGAACCCCTCCAATGTGTGATGTTAACCCAGCTTCCTATGGGTTCTGTTGCAGCCTCTGTCACTACAATCCTTGTGTTTCTAGCATATTAAGCCATCACAAGTCAAAACTTTCACGTGGTACTATTTAAAGGCCTTTGTAATAACTGGTCCCAATATGACAGTCTTCTTCCATAGCACAAGACATTATTATGAAATAAAATTGTAAGGCTCATTTTTAAATTGTCATACATAGGATGAACGTGGCTTAACAATAGGGCAGGGGATAGAAGTTATAAGGAGAGAGAGAAGTTACTATGCTGAGATAGGCTCTGTTCCACTTCAAAAACAGTGGTAACTAACACCATTCTGTGGGAAGCTGTGTACCATCTATGAGGATTGTGGTACTATGGAGTTAATCTTCGGGGTATTGAAGAGAACAGGATTTAAATCCTAACTATTAAAGAATTACAAAGGAGTTTGGGGGTTGGTTTGTTTGTTTTTAAACCTATGCTAAACTCTATCCTGTGGGACTCAGATTTAGTTGTTCTGGAGAGGAGCTTGGCATCAACAGTTTTTCAAGTTTCTCAGGGTGATTATAACATGCAGTGATAGCTGAGAAGGCTTGGTGCAGCCCCTACTCGCCCAACCCCCAATGACATGTCATTAAAATAAAGTACATTTTAGGGGTCGGCTGGTGGCGCACCTGGTTGACTGCCCCATATTACAATGTGCAAGGACCCAGGTTCGAGCACCTGGTCCCCACCTGCAGGGGGAAAGCTTTGCAAGTGGAAGCAGTGCTGCATATATCTCTCTTGTCTATCTCCCTCTCTATTTCCCCCTCCCCTCTTGATTTCTGACAGTCTCTATCCAACAAATAAAGATAATTTTTAAAAATAAAGTTCATTTGATTCTGTTGGTAAGCTTCAAACTTAGTTCTTCTGGAAGTTAGAACAAA
This sequence comes from Erinaceus europaeus, assembly GCF_950295315.1. Classification (NCBI taxonomy): domain Eukaryota; kingdom Metazoa; phylum Chordata; class Mammalia; order Eulipotyphla; family Erinaceidae; genus Erinaceus; species Erinaceus europaeus. The sequence goes on along the minus strand of NC_080185.1, from coordinate 99,448,655 downwards.
TAACATTTTGGGTTTTTTTTAAATAACCTATAATTATTCAATCATTCACCAAATAAAATCATTCATTAAATATTTATTTAGTGCCCATGATGTACCAAACTTACCTTAGAGCATTGGTTCTCAATCAGGATCACTTTAGCTCCCTCCTGGTCCAGATTGTTGGGGATGTTGAAGCTAAAATGGTCACAACTGGAGGAGCATTTTTTTATATCAGATTCTATTGTTTTATTTGTTTCTTAATTTTTAATGCGGCCCCCAGGAATTAACTCAGGATATTAAAAATTATTTTTATTTATTGGATAGAAACAGTCAAAAATTGAGAGGAAAGGGGAACATAGGAAGGGAGACAGAGACACCTGTAGCACTGTTTCACCACTTGCAAAGCCTCCCCCTGCAGGTGGGGACCAGGGGCTTGAACCTGGGTCCTTGTACACTTTAATATGTGCATTCAACCAGGTGCATCACCACCCGGCCCCCTCAGGACTTCTTACATGCACAACACCAGATACTACCACTAAGCAAGGCCTCCCCAGGCCAAATTTTTTATTCTTTATTTGAGAGATAGATAAGAGAGAGGAGAAACATAACAACACTATTCCACTATCCATGGCATTTCCAGGTGGTGCTGGGGTTCACTCAGGACCTCATACACAAGATAATGTGATACACCCGGTAAAATCTCTCCAGCCCCCAGATCCTGTGATTTTTTTTAAAAAGGATTTCAGATTTTTATTTTTATTGGATAGAGACAGAGAAATTAAGAGGGGTGGGGAAGATAAACAGGGAGAGAGACAGACACCTGCAGCTCTACTTCACCACTCATGAAGCTTTCCCCCTGCAGGTCCTTGCTCATTGTGGTCTGTGCACTTAACCAGGTGCACCACCACCTGGCCCTGATTCTGTGACTTTGATTTGATGTTTTGGTTTTTTTTCTTGGGATTTTTGGTATTCTGGGCGGGGGGGGGGGGGGGCTTGGTGAAAACAACTGGCCTGCGGTACCATGATCATCACATCAGATAGAGGAAGTAAGCAGGTACCAGGGGAAACAAGGAAAGACTGCTCATGTAGGCCAACCCCTCCCCTTTTTAATTTATTTATAAAAAGGAAACACTTGAAGAAACCATAGGATAAGAGGGGTACAATTCCACACAATCCCCACCACCAGAACTCCGTATTCCATCCCCTCCCTTGATAGCTTTCCTATTCTTTATCCCTCTGGCAGTATGGACCCAAGGTCATTGTGGGATGCAGAAGGTGGAAGGTCTGGCTTCTGTAACTGCTTCCCCACTGAACATGGGCATTGAGTGGTCGATCCATACTCCCTGCCTCTCTCTTTCCCTAGTGGGGTGGGGTTCTGGGGAATTGGAGCTCCAGGACACATTGGTGGGGTCGTCTGTCCAGGGAAGTCTGGTTGGCATCATACTAGGATCTGGAACCTGGTGGCTGAAAAGAGAGTTAACATATAAAGCCAAACAAGTTGTTGACTAATCATGAACCTAAAGGCTGGAGTAGTGCAGATGAAGAGTTGTGGGGAGGGGGGGTCTCTGTTCTGTAGATAGCTAGTAGGCATATTTTAGTTATATTCCAAAGGGCCTATGACTATACTAGTGTTTTTGTTTTTTGTTTTTTTCCCTGAGCCAGAAATCTGATATGCAGGTGGATCCTAGTTATTGTCTGGGGAGGTGATGTCATGGCTGGCAGAAGGACCAGAAAGCTGGATCTGGGAAGCTCCCAAATATGGGAAAGGTGTATAAATACTGTTGAATGTAAACCCCATCGATTTGATGTGATCTGGGGCCCATAATTAGCTTAGGAGCCTGTGTGACCTCTGCATCCCTCTAGATCTGAGCTCACATTCTATGGTCATGAGTAGGAACATTCCAAGCTGCCCCAATATCAGGACCCATCTTCCTCAGGTGTAGCATAGAGTATGTTGTCCAGCCTCCCTTCAGAGGATGGAACTTTCTCTAGCATTATTGATCCAAGTTGAGAGCAAGGTCCTATGGGGGCCCACAAAGGGGTCTGTTTTCTTGTTCCTGATATAGATGACCGGTAACAATGAAGAGAGGGGTTTATTTGAGGTCTAGGCCCATCATGTCTGTTTGGGATTCTCAGGACTCCCCGACTAGGGCCCCAGCTGATGGGGGGGTGACCCCTTTCTACAGAGGCATAGCTGTTATTTGAGACTTCAGTCTGATAGCTTTCCCCCTTTTTTTCACTCTTGTCTCTGCTGTGGCTGTTATTATGATTTAATATTTATTCATGTAGCTAAAGGTGAAATTGCATTTATGTCTCTGGCACACTCTGCTTGTTTTTTTTTAATATTTTTTAAATTTTTTATTTATTTATTTTCCCTTTTGTTGCCCTTGTTGTCTTACACTCTGCTTGTTTACACAACTGAGTGACAAGAAGAATGTTTTTGGCTAAGGTAGAAGGACAAACTTTTTTGTATGTGTTTTGATTCTTTTCAGTCTGACCACTTCTGGAACCGGTTGTACTTTTTATTTTATTTTAAGACCTGATGATTTATGAGAAAGAATCAGAGCATCACTCTGGTGTGTGCTGATTGGTGGTAGATTGAACTTGGGACCTCAGGCTTGCAAATTCACAATTTTATTTGCTGTGCCACCCCCCCCCCCAAAACCAGGTCATACTTTTTGAAGCATTTCCTTAACTAACAAATCGGCATTTGGGGCCAGGTGGTGGTTCACCTGGTTGAGTGCACATGTTACAATGTGCAAGGACCCTGGTTCAAGCCCCTGGTCCCCACCTGAAGGGGGAAAGCTTTGCGAGTGGTGAAGCAGTGTTGCAGGTGTCTGTCTGTCTTTCTTCCTCTCTATCTCCCCCTTACATCTTAATTCTGGCTGTCTCTATCCAATAGATAAAGATTTTTTTTAAACCCAGGAGTGGGGGAGACAGCGTAATGGTTATGCAAACAAACTCTCATGCCTGAGGCTCCAGGGTCCTAGGCTCAATCTCCCACACCACCATAAACCAGAGCTGAGCAGTGCTCTAGTAAAAAAAAAAAAAAAAATCCACATTATGAGCAACTCACACCCCACCTCAAATGCAGATCACAAACTTGAAACAAATCTCAAGACTCAAAAGATTTCCTTCTGTCACAAAGGAGAAACTAATCTATATCTGATCTAGTGTCTGTTTTTCAGTGGGGAAAATGGTGACTTTTAAAATTTGGGATATCTAATCTGACCCTACTGTCTACTGTGGTGCCTAATGTTGAACCAAAGAGAAATGTAGATCATTTAAAAAGTAAATGCACTTTATGAATTATGTATTGTTTCGGTGAAAAAACAGTTGCAAGGAGACCTATTGTTAGCCAGCTCTTAATTTCTGTGATCTTTCTAAAGCAAGTCTCATGGAGGATATTTCTTGATGCTTTTTAAGGACTGAAGTAAGGTATTTACTAGCATAAAATGACTTTGTTAAGTTTAGTCACTTTGCTCATCAAAAATCTACAGCTTTATCAGAAAAAAAATCATTCATTGTCAAAGTTTACATGCTAATGACTCTCCTCATAATCAAAGCACATTATAAATATTTATTCAAAGGAAGCCTTTAAAGTAGTTCATTATAAACCAAAGCAACTTTCGCATAGGGAGAAAGTAACCCAAGATGAACATTTGCATCATGGTTTCTGAAACATAATAAAGCTTTACCAAGGTGGTCCGGGAGGTGGTGCAGTGGATGAGGCATTGGACTCTCAAGCATGAGATCCTAAATTCAATCCCCGGCAGCACATGTACCAGAGTGATGTCTGGTTCTTTCTCTCTCTCCTATCATTTCTCATGAATCAATAAATAAAATCTTTTTAAAAAATTTCTAAAGCTTTACTAAATACTAGCACTAATCATGTATGTTTATTCAACATGCTGCAAACCTGGGTTTAGATCACGTAATCAAATATAAACATATTGGGGCCGGGTGGTGGCACACCTGGTTGAGCACACATGTCATGTTACAATGCACCAGGACCCTGGTTCAAGCCCCCCAGTCCCCTTCTTCAAAGGGAAAGCTTTTCAGTGGTGAAGCAGGGCTGCTAGTGTCTCTCTATCACCCCCTTCCCTCTGGATTTCTGGTTGTCTCTATCCAATAAATAAAGATAATAAAAATTTTAAATTCTAAAAAAATAATTTTAAAAAATAAATAAATTCTGTGTGTGTGTGTGTGTGTGTGTGTGTGTGTGTGTGTGTGTGTGTGTGTGTATCTAGATTGCCCTCAGTTGGCATGAAGAGATTGTGGCTGAATTTCTCATTGTAACAACAGTCATTGCATCCCATCCTTCTTAGGGGAGAGACATGGAAGAGACATACAGAGCTTGAACAATATGCCAAAGCAACATGATTAAAGTAATTTTCAAGCTAGAGAGACAGCATAATATTTCTGCAAAAGACTTTCGTGCTGGAGACTCTGAGGTCCCTTGTTCAGTCCCCAGCACCACCATAAACCAGAGTAGTACTCTCCTCTCTATATATCTTTTTTCTCTCTCTCTCCCTTACCTTTGCTCTTTCTTTCTCTATCTCTCTCATTAAGATAAACAAATAAATAAAATATATTTTTTTAAAAGCCCTAATTCTTGCCTTTAAAAAAAAAAGACATTTATTACACCTTTACTCCAAGGTGCAGAAATGGAGACTCAGCACTGATAGATGTGTCCAAGACTCAACTGTCTGTTTTCAGACAAAGACAAGAACAACACAAGCTGTTTATTTCGGGTGTCTGCCTACATAGCCCTTGTTAATTATTGATAGAGTGGGGAATTCTGAGTCTGGGGGGTTGCCGGTCATGATGGTGAGTATATCAGGTCAGTATGGCAAGATTTTGTTCAGAAGTAAAGAAGGCCTTCACTGGGAACTTCTCACTAATGTCATCTTTCCTGGGGTCATTTTAGAATTTGGTGTTTGGATATGCTAGGGATTATCATGAAGCAAAGAAAGCTATGATTTTTCTTTGAATCTTTGTTGGTTGAAAATTCGACATCACTAAATAGTCTCTCAAGGCAATTTATCTTCCACTTCTCTACCTGAATCTAGGCCAGTAGAATAAGCCCATTTGTGAACAGACTGGGTCCTCTGTAACATTATTCTCTTTCTCCAGCAGGCTGTTAAGAGCAGCAGGGGAGCCATCTGACAGTTATTTGCTCTGGTTCTCTACCATGGCCATTGTATCTCCCATTCTCCAAGCCTCTGACTCCAGAACAGTCCTGCTAGGATCAGTATATTGCTCACCACTTTGAAAAAAACAAACAAACAGGGGCACATCTTGGGGGACCTTTAACTTTTTGCCACCTAATGTAAGTGCACACTTGCATGCCTAGTTCTTTGCTCCTCTTATTGTATAGTAATCCCTCCCAGTTCTCTAACATCTACTCTTTCCTTCTTACAGAAAATGGAAAGTCTTTTTTTTTTTTTTTTTTTTACTTCTTGCTCCTGTGTGTCTGGTTTTTGCCTGCTAGGGCTTCATGCCCCTGTGTGATTCCACCGCTCCTGCCAGCCTTTTTCTTTTCCTGCTTAATTTCAGAGAGAGACAGAGTTGTCGGGATACACCACGGCACCAATTGTGGTGTTCCCATGTGATGCCAGGGACTCAAACCCAGGTTGCTGTGCTTGGTAAAGCATGTCCTCTACCCAGTAAGCATCTTTCAGTCCCTATACTTTTTTTTGTTTATGTCCCCTTGGTTATTGCTGAGCCTCAGTGAATCCATTGCTCCCTGTGATCATTTTTTCCTTTCTTTTTCTTATAGAGACAGAGAAATAGAGAGGAAGGGAGGGAAGGAGAACTGCAGCACTGTTTTACCACTCAGGAAGATTCTCCTCTGAAGGTGGGGACCAGGACTTGAGCCCAAGGTCCTCGAGCAAGGTAACATGTGTGCTCTACCTCCTGACCCCTGTCCTCCTTTGTTTTAATTTTTAAGATTTATTTATTTATTTATGACAGAAGGAGAGAGAAAGAGTGCTCGCCAGAGAATCATTCTATCACATGCAATGCTGGAGATTAAACTCAGGACCTCATGCTTAAGAGTCCAACAGTCTTTCCACCTCCTGGGTTGCCCTCCTTTGTTTTTGATCCCACAGCTCTTAGGGTTTATTGAAACTACTAAACTATCCTGGCTTAAGTGTAAAGTTCGGGAGGACAGGGAAGTGGTCTGCCCAGTTGCCCTACTGTATTTCTGGAGCAGAGATCACTGCCCAACCCAATAACTGGCTTTTGCTTTTCAATTAATAAATGAGTAGTGAGAGAGAGGTGTGTGGTGTGATCGAGGGATAGGATGGAACCTAGAGTGACCTATGGCTCAATTGCAATAGTCTTGTTCTTTTTTTTTTCTCAAATATTTATTTAGTCCCTTTTGTTGCTCTTGTTGTTTTATTGTTGTTGTTGTTATTGATGTTGTTGTTGCTGGATAGGACAGAGAGAAATGGAAAGAGGAGGGGAAGACAGAGAGGGAGAGAGAAAGATAGACACCTGCAGACCTTCTTCACCGCTTGTGAAGCGACTTGCACATGTGCTTAACCTGCTGCACTCCCAACTGACTCCCCGTCTTGTTCCTTTTGAAGTCCTTTATGATGGTCCATGCTGATAGGTTATCTTTCATCAACAAAGCAGTGGTACTGCTGCAATAGCTGTCTGTACCTGCCTATTGACTTCTAACTCTATGGAGTCTGTGTCCTGGAACACCGAATAAGTCTCTGTGCTGTCATGGGACTGCTAGCTTATACATTTCCCAGAAAATTATGTCAGAAGGGTGAGGGAGTTGGGTGGTAGTGCAGCGGGTTAAGCGCAGGTGGTGCAAAGCACAAGGACTGGCATAAGGATCCGGGGTCAAGCCCCCGGCTCCCCACCTGCAGGGGAGTCGCTTCACAGGCAGTGAAGCAGGACTGCAGTGTCTATCTTTCTCTCCTCCTCTCTGTCTTCCCCTCCTCCCTCCATTTCTCTCTGTCCTATCCAACAACAATGACATCAACAACAAAACAATAAAAAAAACACTGAAAAGAAAAAAGGTGAGTAATGACTTAACTTAAGAAGGGGCAGCTGCATGCTTTGCTAGAATGATACTTACATTGGAACACTGCGCAATATATGTTAGATAGCAATACTATTGTGGAACATAGTGTTTTCTCAAAAGAAAACCATTTGGACTGGCACAGTACCTCACCTGGGTAGTGAGTTCAGTGCTTTGCCATGTGTGTGACCCAGGGTCAAACCCAGCCTCCACCACAATAGAGGACAGGTGCTGTGGTTTGTTTTTATTTATTTATTTATTTATTTATTTTCCCTTTTTTGTTTTTCATTGTTGTTGTAGTTATTATTGTTGTTGTTGATGATGTTGTAGTTGTTAGATAGGACAGAGAAAAATAGAGAAAGGAGGGGACAGAGAGGGGGAGAGAAAGATAGACACCTGCAGACCTGCTTCACCTCCTGTGAAGCGACTCCCCTGTAGGTGGGAAGCCAGGGGCTCGATTCGGGATCCTTATGCTGGTCCTTGCGCTTTGTGCCACGTGCACTTAACCCGCTGCACTACCGCACGACTGCCAGGTGCTGTGGTTTCTTTCCCTTTCTCCCTTTATCTGAAAAAATCAGCTCAGAGTGGTGTTGGTGTCATCCCAGAGATGACAAAGAAAAAAAATCCATTTACAGATAAAATGAAAATGAAGCTACAAAAGGTCAACTACAGAAAACAGTAGACTCCACTTAGGGAAAAGAAAAAAAAAAAAAAACAGTTCAAGTGCTATCATTTAGAAGTCACATCTGAAATTCAAAGGAAATGAATCATTTACTCCCAACAATCACACCTTACATTCTGAATTGTTCTGGAAATAGAACAGTAGAAAAAGTCTTATAAAACTGGTTGCAGTGTCATCTTTCACTTAAGTGGTCTAAAACAAATTTTAGTTTTATGTCTTTTTTTTTTTGTCTCCAGGCTTATCACTGGGACTTGGTGCCTGCACTACAAATCTACTGCTCCTGGAGGCTATTTTTTTCCCTTTTGTTGCCATTGTTGTTTACCGTTGTTTTTGCTGTCGTTGTTGGATAGGACAGAGAGAAATCGAGAGAGATGGGGAAGACAGGGGGAGAGAAAGATAGACACCTGGAGACTTGCTTCATCACCTGTGAAGCGACCCCCCTACAGGTGGGGAGCCCTGGGCTCGAACTGGAATCCTTACGCCTGACCTTGTGCTTCGCGCCATGTGCACTTAACCCACTGCACCACCACCCAGCTTCCTAGGTTTTTTAATATTTTTTTATTAGCTTTATTTATTTATTGGATAGAGACAGCCAGAAATTGAGAGGGAAGGAGGAGATAGAGAGGAGGGAGAGAGGCAGAGAGACACCTACAGCCCTGCTTCACCACTTAGGAAACTTTCCCCTTGCAGGTGGGGACCAGGGGCTCGAAGCTCCCTAGTTTTATGTCTTTTCTTAGTAGACTATGATCAAAAAAAATAGAATAAAATCCAGCATATATGCTTTTTTTCTTAGCAATTTCAAATGAAGCTGGCATTCTTGTACAGGTTTATTTATTTATTTATTTATTTATTGCCTCTGAGATTATTGCTGTGGCTTGGTGCCAGAACTAAGAATTCACTGCTCCTGGTGGCCATCTTTTTTCCATTGTTATTGTTGCTATTGTTGTTGGATAGGACAGAGAGAGGTTGAGAGAGGAGGGGGAGATATAGAGGGGGAGAGTTGGATTTTGTCAAAGAGAGAGAGTGAAGAGAAATGTAGACACCTGCTTCACCACTTGCAAAGCGACTCCCTAGCAAGTGGCAAGCCAGGGGCTGGAACTGGTATCCTTATGCTGTACACTGTGTGCACTTAACTAGTGCACTACTGCCCGGCACCCATGCTTTTCTTTTTTTTCTTAAATTTTTCCACTGTGGTCTGAGAAGATGCTTGGGATGATTTCAATGCTCTTGAATTTGCTGATGCTGTCTTTGTGGCCTAACATATGCTCTATCCTTGAGAATGACCCATGTGGATTTGAGTAAAATGTGTATTCCAGTTTTTTGGGATGAATGACTCTGAAAATGTCCAATAGTTCTAGTTTATCTATCTCTTCATTTAGCTCCCTTATGTCTTTATTGATTTTCTGCCTGGATGATCTGTCAAGTTGAGAGAGTGGGGTGTTGAAGTCCCCTACTATGACTGTGTTGCTGTTAATATATTGCTGTAGCTCTTTCAGTAGACGTTTGATGTATTTAGATGGCTTCTCATTGGGTGCATAGATGTTAATAATTGTTAAGTCCTCTTGATTGACTGATCCTCTGAGCATTAAGTAGTGTCCATTCCTATCTTTTTTAATCTTATCTATTTTAAAGTCTATCGTGTCAGATATGAGAATAGCTGTTCCTGCCCTTTTTTGTGGGCCATTGGCTTGTATGATAGTTTTCCATCCTTTCACTTTAAGTCTGTGTTTGTCTTGTTGATTTAGGTGAGTTTCCTGTAGACAACATATTATTGGGTTGTGTTTTCTGATCCATCTTCCTACTCTGTGTCTTTTAATAGGTGAATTCAGGCCATTAACATTTATTGATATCAAAGATATTAAAATATCAAAGATATTTTAACGCCATTCTTGTAGAGTTTTAGAGTGTTCTGATATATGTCCTATTTATGATGGTCTGACTGTTTATAGAAGACCTTTCAGAACTTCTTTCAGGGCAGGCTTGGTGATAGTTGATTCCTTCAACTGTTGCTTGTCTGAGAAGGTTTTGATGCCTCCATCTAGTCTGAATGACAGTCTAGCAGGGTATAGTATTCTTGGTTGAAAGCCTTTCTCATTGAGCACTCGATAGATATCTTGCCATTCCCAGGTGGTCTCCTTTGGTATTCCTAGTTGATCCGGGAGAGGAGAGGAGAGGCTTTTTTCTTAAAATTTTATTTATAAAAAGGAAACACTGACAAAAACCATAGGATAATAGGGGTACAACTCCACACAATTCTCAGCACCAGAACTCCGTACATGTACCAAAGTGATGTCTGGTTCTTTCTCTTTATTTCTACATCCCTCCCCTCTCCCTCTCTCTACGTCTCCCTCTCTCCTATCTCTCTCTCTCTTTTCCTATCTTGTTCATGAATAAATAAATAAAATCTTCAATAAAAAAAAAACAGTTTCATGCTTGAGGCTTTGAGGTCCCAGATTCAATCTCTAGCCTTACTATGAACCACAGCTGAACAGTACTCTGGTCTCTTTCTCTCTCTCTCCCCTGCATATCTCTCATTATAATAAATACAATATTTTTCAAGCCAGTATCTTAAGAAAGAGCTCTAATTGTTTAGAAATCTACTGATTACCTGGATGGTCTGAATTGTTGTTCATTCGGTTTGGACTCAGCTTATTTCAGTTTGACTCATTTTGTCAAGGCATTTGCTGGCTAGCTGCTGTAGGCTAGTGTCAGATTGCAAGCCTTCTTTTGCTACTTACTATATGCGCTTAACCTGGTGCCACCACCCAGCCCCTACAAACCTCCTTGTGCCTTCTCCCTGTCTATCAATCTACCAGGCTAGCTTGGACTTATCCTTATAAGAGAGGAAAGTAGGAGTGTTCAAAGTTTCTTGCTGCTTAGAATCTGTGGTGGCAGGGGGGGGGGCATTTGTTTGTGCATTGTGTTGGCAAAAGTAAGCTACAAGTGTAACCCAGATGGGAGAAGTGGGGATAATACACCACCAATTAGTGACAAGAGCTGGAATATCACAATGCATGGTTTCATTGTGACCACGTAGTTTATTTTCTTGAGTCACTGATTGAAATTCATGACTATGGAATGTCCGACTCTATCTGCATCATGAGAATAAGCATAAGTGCTTCTGGCTCGATTAAGTGTCTTCTCTTAGATGATCGGAATAATTTCAAGTGTCAATGGATGACAGCTATAAATATGAATGGACATAAGCCACTTAGAATTTTGAATAATTCTCTTTTTTTCACATTGAGTTGCTCACCCTATTAGCTACTATGCTTATTGAGCTTGAGGATCACATTTTAATAATACTTTTAATCCTCATCTCACCAGTCATGATTATGTAGAAAATCATCGTTGAGTTGCTTGATGATTATGTGCCTGGTTTATAAAGCAGTATGTTAGAGGGGCCAGGCGGTGGCACAACTAGTTAAGTGCACACATTACAGTGCACAAGGACCCAGGTTCAAGCCCCTGGTCCCCACCTGCAGGGGGAAGCTTCATGAGTGGTCCTAGCTTTGCACTTTCTCTATGAGAGAGAAGAGAACTTTTTGTGACTCCAGTTATCCTTCACACATCTGAAACAAACAATATCGAGTCTGGTGCTCGCCGAGCTGTGATTCCCAACTGTTCTTCTGGCTGTAATTTGCCCCATCCATCATATACACACATCCGTCTGTGTCAGCATGGCTCACTCTTTCGCCTCTCCCCTCTCACTTCTCTCTCTCCCCTCTCTCCTTCTCCCCTCCAAGTTAGCTCTGTGTATGTGCAGGCTTGGAAAAGAGTAAACACAGGGCCTCCAGTCTGTTTTTCTCTGAGTCAATGAGTTTCTCAAAATGTGCTGCCTCCAAATAATTCAAAGAGGCTGTTGTTAGACTGTGGGACCCGAGCCCCCCTTGGGGGGGCTACAACTCCCTTACCAGTTGTTCTTTGATAGATCACTACAGAACCTAAGAAACAGGAGATTTAAGAGCAATCATAGCTCTTCACACAGTTCTGTGAAACAATTTTCCCCTTGAAAGTTATTTTATTTCCAGTGGTACTTTCCATGCCAGTGTGTTAAAAATGTCATGGAATCAAGCTTTTTATTAACTTGTCAGGGTAAGCCAAAGTATTCCACCAAACCTCCATGGGGTATTTTCTTGCCTCTTAAACCTACACACTGCCACATAGCTTTTCCTCTCTAATTAGCAGTGACAGGTTCTCTTTAGTGCAAATATCCCACTCTCAGAGTACAAGAGAGAGCAGGTGGGTGGAAATAGCTTTGAATCATTTGCTAGACACAGAAAGAGAAACCAACGGTACTAATGGCATATGGCTGTGAAGGGAATACTGAATCGATGAGTCCAGGACAGTGAAGTCAGGCTAGTCAACAGTGAATTAGTGACAGTAATACAGGTTGTTCCAGGGAGAGTGGGACATAAGGGGCCCTCTGGGGACTGATTTTCCCCCAAAATCAGAACCACATTTCTTTCAACTGGACATAGCCATGGAAAGAATCAATGGTAGGGCTGGGTGGTGGAGCACCTGGTCAGATGTATGTGTTACAATGTGCAAGGACCGGGTTCAAGCCCCCGGTACCCACCTGCATGGGGAAAGCTTCACAAGTGGTGAAGCAGTCCTGCAGGTCTGTCTGTCTGTCTGTCTGTCTGTCTACCTACCTACCTACCTATCTCCCCGTTCCTCTCAATTTCTGGATATCTCTATCCAGTAAATAAATAAAGATAATAATTAAAAAATCAATGGCAACAGGCCAGTGGAAGCTTCCCAAACTATATGACAACATAGCATATGGTGTGAAAACCAACAACATGTCAAATAGTAGTCTTTGCTATAATTATATATACTAAGAAATTTAAAAAAATATCTTGAGAGGAATTATAGGATTGCATAGGGACCATGCCTTTCAGGAGAAAAGTCATTTTGATCCATACAAGTCTTTAATATGTTGATTACTTATGACCAACTAATTTTGAAAGAAGAGGAGGGTTTCTGGCAAAGGCACTAATTCTTGTCTTATGTGAGACAATGGAGATGACTAAGCAAGCAGCCTGTGTATATTGGTTCCACTGTTTCAGCAGAAACTAGAAAGCAATGGCTTTACCAAGAAGGGAGTTTTATTTCTCTTTCACATGAAAGTCCAAGCTAGTAGAATGGAAGTAAAATCAAGTTCTGGTCAACACACTTTTTCAAGGGGCTCACATTCTTTCTTCATGTTGCTCTGCCACCCACTACTGTTTTCTTCATCCTTAAGACTGTAAAGTGGTGCATCGGCATCACATCTGCTTGATCTTTTTTTTTTTTTTTAAGAAAATAATTTTCTTAGGGGGTTAGTGGTTTACAGAACATTTGTTGACACATGAGGACAATTTCTCATCTCCCCATAATAGATGTCTGCAAAACACTCTAAGTCATGCACCAGAACCCCAAAGCCCACCCACCAAAAAAAAAAAAAAAAAACCTTCCCTGCTCTCCCTTCCCCAGAGTCCTTTGCTTTGGTGCAATACCAGTGCGTCACATCTGTTTTAATCCATGATGGGTCGGGGGGTGAGGGCGATGAATGTGATTCAGAGATGCACACCAGAGTATGGAAGCCACATGCATCTACAGGAGCCTGGAAAATGTCATCTTCAGATGGTAAGTAGCTCTTCAGTTCAAAACTGGAGGAACCAGGGAGATAGGATAGCAGTTTGGGAAGGTTTTCAGGCCTGAGACTCCAAGGCCCCAGGTTCAATCCCCAGCACCACTAAAAGCCAGAGCTAAGGACTGCTCTATAATTAATTAATTAGCTAATTAATTAATAACTGGAGGTTCCTAATATTAAAAAGAAGGAGAAAGAACTAATTTTGGGGAAATAGAACAGTGCAAGCCACAGTCCACTCTGAGGTTGCCCATGAAGATCCCTTTCCCTGGAGAAGCAACCTAACAATTGAGCTCAAAACCAAGCATCTTGGAGTGATTCACAGATCTGTTGGGATTGAAAGTGATTTCTCATAGTCTCCCCAGCAATGCACATGCCAGAATGATGTTCTGGTTCTCTTTCCCATAAGTAAAGCACAGTAAGTAAGTAAATTAAAAACAAACAAACAACTTTATTTAAAAACAGCAGGTTTATAGGGGCCAGGTGGTGGTGCACCTGATTATAACGCGTTATAATGTACAAGAACCTGAGTTCAAGCCCCCACCTGCAAGGGGAAAGTTTTGCGAGTGGTGAAGCAGTGTTACAAGTGTCTCTCTGCTCTCTCCCTCTCTATCTCCCCCTCCCCTCTCAATTTCTGGCTGTCTCTATTCAATAAATAAATAAAGATAATAAATATAACAGCAGTTTTTTAAATTATTTATTTATCCCCTTTTGTTGCCCTTGTTTCATTGTTGTTGTAGTTATTATTGCTGTTGTCGTTGCCAAATAGGACAGAGAGAAATGGAGAGAGGAGGGAAGACAGAGAGGGGGAGAGAAAGAGAGACACCTGCAGACCTGCTTCACCGCCCATGAAGTGACTCCTCTACAGGTGGGGAGACAAGGGCTCGAACCGGGATCCTTATGCCGGTCCTTGCGCTTTGCTCCACCTGCTCCTAACCCTCTGTGCTACCGCCCGACTCCCAAAAAACAGCAGTTTTTTAAACATTTTTATTTATTATTGAATAGAGACAGATATTGAGAGAGGAGGAGGAGATAGAGAAGGAGAGAGACAGAGAAACACCAGCAGACCTCCTCCATGGCTTGTGAAACTTCCTCCATGCAGGTGGGGACCAGGGGCTTGAACTTAGATCCTTGTGCACTGTAATGTGAACACTTAACCAGGCATGCCACCACCTGCCCTCCCCTTTTCTATCTCTTTTCTTATGTATTACTTCCAGGGCTTCACTGGGTAAGCTATCTCCCGGCCCCCTATCAAAATATTTTTATCTTTCCAATTCAGTCATGTTAGAACCAGGAACAACAACAAAAACCAGAAGAACAAATATTCCCAGGGTGATGAATAGTAAAGTGCTTACTTACTCCCCACAACTGTATGATAAAGATGGCAGGTGTCTGTCTTTCAGTTTCCTCAGGATATTAGAAAAGCCATTTCAGGACTGTGGTGAACTCATGGTGTTCAGTGGTAAGGATGAAGAACAACTCTTGGGATTTAACAGAGCTGGAAGAGGCTTACAGATGAACAATTCTTTAGGATACTAGACATTTGGGTTCTGGAATGAAGGTATATAAAGTTACAACATTGTTTTTTAAGCCATTATTTATTTATTGTCATTATTGGGGCTTCACTGCCCTGGGATGAAATTTTTTTTAAATTTCTTTATTGGGAGATTAATGTTTTACATTTGACAGTAAATACAATAGTTTGTACATGCATAACATTTCCCAGTTTTCCATATAACAATACAACCCCCACTAGGTCCTCTGTCATCCTACTTGGACCTGTATTCTCCCCACCCACCTACCCCAGAGTCTTTTACTTTGGTGCAATACGCCAATTCCAGTTCAGGTTCTACTAGTGTTTGCTCTTCTGATCTTGTTTTTCAACTTCTGCCTGAGAGTGAGATCATCCCATATTCATCCTTCTGTTTCTGACTTATTTCACTTAACATGAATTTTTCAAGCTCCATCCAAGATCGGCTGAAAATGGTGAAGTCACCATTTTTTATAGCTGAGTAGTATTCCGTTGTGTGTGTATATATATACATACATACATACATACATACATACATACATACATACATACACACATATATATATATACCACAACTTGCTCAACCACTCATCTGTTGTTGGACACCTGGGTTGCTTCCAGGTTTGGGCTATTACAAATTGTGCTGCAAAGAACATATGTGTACACAGATCTTTTGGGATGGGTGTTGGGTTCCTTAGGATCTCCAGGAAAGGAATTGGAGGATCATAGGGTAGGTCCATTTCTAGCCTTCTGAGAGTTCTCCAGACTGATCTCCACAGAGGGTGGACCAATTGACATTTCCACCAGTAGTGCAGGAGGGTTCCTTTGACCCCATAGCCTCTCCAGCATTTGCTGCTGTTACCTTTTCTGATGTATGACATTCTCACAGGAGTGAAGTGATATCTCATTGTTGTCTTGATTTGCATTTCTCTGACAGAGACTTGGAGCATTTTTTCACGTGTTTCTTGGCCTTTTGGATCTCTTCTGTGATGAATATTCTTTCCATGTCCTCCCCCCATATTTGGATGGGGTTATTTGTTTTCTTCTTGTTGAGATTTGCAAGTTCTTTATATATTCTTTATATATTATTAGCCTCTTGTCTGATGTATGGCATGTAAAGATCTTCTCCCATTCTGTGAGGGGTCTCTTGGTTTGGGTAGTAGTTTCTTTTGCTGTGCAGAAGCTTTTTAATTTGATGTAGTCCCATAGGTTTATGCTTGCCTTAGTCTTCTTTGTAATTGGATTCGTTTCACTGAAGATGTCTTTAAAATGTATGCGGAAAAGAGTTCTGCCAATATTTTCCTCTAAGTATCTGATAGTTTGTGATCTAACATCCAAATCCTTGATCCACTTGGAATTTACTTTTGTATTTGGTGACATGTAGTGGTTCAGTTTCATTATTCTGTATGTTTCAACCCATTTTTTCCAACACTATTTGTTGAAAAGACTCTGCTTTCCCCCATTTAATAGTCTGGGCACCTTTGTCAAAGATTAGATGTCCATAGGTGTGGGGGCTTACTTCTGGGCTCTCCATTCTATTCCACTTGTCAGTGTGTTTATTCATGTTCCAGCACCAAGCAGTTTTGATGACAATGGCACTATAATACAATTTGAGAGCTGGGAGTGTGATGCCTCCAATTCTGTTCTTTCTTCTCAAGATTGTTTTGGCAATTCTAGGTCTTTTCTGGTTCCAGATAAACATTTTGTAGCATTTGTTCTGTTCTCCTAAAAATGTGGTTGAGATCTTGATGGGGATAACATTAAACTTGTATATGGAGGGATGAATCTTTGATGCAGAAAGAGAGGTAGCAGGGGAGATAGCAGTGGAGAGAGTGCTGGACTCTCCAGTATGAGATCCTGAATTCAGTCTCTGGCATTGCATGTGCCAGAAAGTTGCTCTGGTTTTCTCTCTTTCCCTCTCACAAATGAATAAATAAATAAGTGATTAAAAATAAATCTTATTAAAAATGGCTGTCAGAAATAGTGGAGCTGTGCAAGCACCAAGCCCTGGCGATAACCCTAGTGACAATAACAATAATACAAAATAATAAATTAAAACAAATTAACATGTAGGGCTGGGAATATGGCACAGCAGTAGTACACAGGACTTGCTTATGAGAGGTCTCAGGTTCCGTTCCAGCATCACTAGTAGTCAGAGCTAAATGGTGCTCTGGTTAATATAGAAATATGTACATACATATTACATTAAGTTATTAAGTTTACCACTAAAAGTGAAATTCTATTTAGCATATATCAACTTCCTCTACCTGATTTATCCATTCCTCTCTCTCTCTGTCTCTCTTTTTTTGTTAATTGGCACCAGGGTTATTGCTGGGGCTCTGTGCGTGCACAATGAATCCATTGCTTCTGGCAGCCATTTTTTCCTTTTTTTTTCCCTTTCTATTTTTTATTTGGCAGGACAGAGAAATTGAAAGGTGTGGGGAGATAGGGAGCGAGAAAGCTAGACACCTGCAGCCCTGCTTCACTGCTTGTGAAGTGTTCCTCCTATAGGTGGGGAGCAGAGCCTCCAAGCTGGGTCCTTATGCTTGGTGATATGTGTGCTTAACCAGGTGCACCACTGCCTGGCCCCTTCTCATCCCTCTTTTTTCTTCTGAGTTGTATTTTCTTTTTATTTTTTATTTAAAAAAAATTTTTTTTTCCCTCCAGGGTTATTGCTGGGCTCGGTGCCTGCACCATGAATCCACCGCTCCTGGAGGCCATTTTCCCCCCCTTTTGTTGCCCTTGTTGTAGCCTCGTTGTGGTTATTATTATTGCCATTGTTGATGCTGTTCATTGTTGGATAGAACAGAGAGAAATGGAGAGAGGAGGGGAAGACAGAGAGGGGTAGAGAAAGATAGACACCTGCAGACCTGCTTCACCGCTTGTGAAGCGACTCCCCTGCAGGTGGGGAGGCGGGGGCTCGAACCGGGATCCTTACGCCTGTCCTTGCGCTTAGCGCCACATGCGCTTAACCCACTGCGCCACCGCCCGACCCCCCTGAGTTGTATTTTTTCAATGAGTTAAGGGGGGGTGCTCAGAGTACTGCTCAGCTCTGGTTTATGGTGTGCTGAGGGTTGAACCTTGGACCTCAGAGCTTCAGACATGAAAGTTGTTTGCATAACCTTTATGCTATTTCCCCAACCCTCCAAGTTGTAGCTTTACTTAGAAGACTCCTATAGATTAAATGTGTTTGGGGACCAGGTGGTAGTGCACCTGGTTGAGCACACATTACAATGCACAAAGACCCAGGTTCAAGCCCCCAGTCCCCATCTGCAGGGGGAACGCTTTGTGAGTGGTAAAGCAGTGCTGCAGGTATCTCTCTGTTTCTGTGTCTCCCCTTCTCTCTCCATTTCTGGCTGTCTCTATCCAATAAATAAATAAAGATAATTTTTTAAAAATTAAAGGATTAAATGTGCTTTGAAGCCCTAAGGAATAGCTGAACTTCAGAGAAAGAATAGTGAGAGGAAGGTGGAAGTCAGAAATATTTTTCAAAATACCACATAGGTAACTATTTTATTCAAGGAGAAAATTAAACATATGTTGAGGAGAATGAACAAAGGGGCTCTGAACTCCAACTCCATCAGGACCCAGAGAGAGAAGAGGGAAAAGGGAGGGACACTTGGGTGTAGTAATAGGTGTATGTGTAACTTGGAAAGGAAGAGAAGGTGGAACCATAGGAAAAATGGGCAAATATAGACCAATAGTTGTAGAAATAACACTTAGCCCTTACCTGCAACCTTAGGAAAACTGCTATAGCTTACAATGGAGGAACTGGGGATACAGAACTCTCCTGGTGGGAATGGTATGGAGTCATACCCCTGTTACCTTGTACCTTTGTAAATCAATATTAAATCACTAATTACATTTTAAAAAATTATAATAAAAAAGACTAAACATGTGTTTAGTCTTTTCATTTCAGATTTAATTTTGCTTTAAACGATGGTACCAGTTTTCTATATGAATAGTAACTCATCTTTCTCACATCTCTAGTTCCATTTGCATACTGACATGATAAATTGGCAAACTTTCTCAGAATTTTGACTTTCCAGAGGCACCTCTTCTAGTATATAGAAAACTAACATTACTTTGTTTACGTTATGCTTGTACAATCTAACAATTTTTTTTACTGTAATTGAAATAGAATTTTCAAATTTAGATAAAAACAAGTAGCATAAATGGTTCAGTTTGTTTCTTAGATTCAGTTGTTATGGTGGATACTTTAGAAAGACAGGATTTTTTAAAGTTTTTTTTATTAGTAATTTAATAATGATTGACAAGATTGTGAGATAAGAGGGGTACAATTCCTCCAGAGTTGCATATCCCATTCCCTACATTGGAAGCTTCCCTGTTCTTTATCCCTCTGGGAGTATTGTCCAAACATCATTACGGGATGCATACGGTGGAAGGTCTGGCTTCTGTAATTGCTTCTCTGCTGGACATGGGCATGGACAGGTCGATCCATACCCCCAGCCTGTTTCTATCTTTCCCTAGTGGGGTAGGGCTCTGGGGACGTGGGGCTCCAGGACACATTGGTGAGGGGTATATAGTGATGTGATTTGGAGTCTTCATGTTGGAAGAAGCTAGGAAATCTATTTTGGGTATATTCCAAGGAGCCCATGACTTACTAACTTTTGCCTGAGCCCAACAGCTAACATGCAGATGCTCTAAAAGTATTGTCTGAAAAGATAGTGTCAGAGTTGGAAATAAACTAGAAAGAAAGTTGAATCAGGGCAGAGAGTAGCCCCCAAATATGGAAAAGTATATAAATACGTTAACTGTAAACCCCATCGATCTGACCTAGAGCCCATGTCTATTCACATTTAACACAGAAAGTCAGGATTTTTATTCTGAAAATGCTCTCACCTTGGGTCTTCTACAGTGAATGAATGTTGAAGGACAAGAAAAGGAATAGGAAATGGGGGACCTGGCAGTGGTGCACCTGGTTAAGTGCCTGTACCACCTTACACAAGTACTTGGGTTCAAGCCCTCAGTCCCCACCTACAGGGGGAAAGCTTCACGAGTGGTGAAGCAGTGCTATAGGTGTCTCTCTGTCTCTCTCTCTCCTGCTTCATTCTTTTCCCCTCTCAGTTTCTCTCTGTCCAAATTAAGTAAATAAATAGTTAAAATATTTTTTTAAAAAGGAAATTACTGAGAAATAAAAATATAAAGTAGAGAGGATTACAAGCAGTTCTATTTTAATTTAATTTTATTTTGCCTCCAGGGTTATCGCTGGGGCTTAGTGCCTGCACTATGAATCCACAGCTCCTGGCAGCTATCCTTTTTCCATGGTTGTTGTTGATTTTGGATAGGACAGAGAGAAATTGAGAGAGGAGGGGAAGACAGAGAGGGGGAGGAAAAGATAGACACCTGCTTCACCGCTTGTGAAGCAACCCCCCCCACAGGTGTTTGCTGGGGGCTTGAACCAGGATCCTTGCACTTTGCACTGTGCACTTAACCCGGTGCGCTACTGCCCGACCCCAGCAGTTTTATTTTTTATTCTTTCAAGCTTTAAAAAGTAAGGATGTAGTTGTCCGGGAGGTGGTGCTGTGGATAAAGCATTAGATTCTCATGCATGAGGTCCTGAGTTCAATCCCTGGCAGCACATGTACCAGAGTGATGTCTGGTTCTTTCTCTCTCTCCTACTTTCTCATTAGTAAATAAATAAAATTATTTTTAAGTGAGAATGTGTATCTTTTAAGTCATAGATAAAGATAATTTTGTTAAAGATTTTTATCATTTCCAGAGAAAAATCCTAATGCTTTTAGGATTGCTGGATTTGTAGTTTTCTGGATGAGGTTATGAGCTCACAGAGGTCTAGTGTCTTGCCCAAACTCACACAAAGAATAAGTTGACAGATCTGGACATTGAATTCAGATTTCCTGGTGTCACCTCTAATAGGTATTCCATGTGTCCCCAATCAATTCCACATGACACAGGTTATTAAGCACAGATGTGGCAGACTCCATTTGTATATTTTTGTTAAATATAGCTATATTTTATAACTCAGAGTATCCTGCACACTATTATTTTTTTTAACTGTAAATATCAAGGCAGCAGAGAGAAAAGAAGAATGTTGGGTAGCTGTTTCATTAGCCTAGGTGCTGGAAGAGGCTAGTTCTGCCAACTTTGTCTTGTGTCCTGGCAATGAGACTAGAAGCTCGATATGGAGGCTATTCCACATGTGAGTGTGGAACACATGTGAGTGTCTTTAATTTTTTTTATCCTAGATTCTGATTTAGAACTTGTCAAATAGACCTGCCTAAAACATCACAGCCAGAAAAGGAGGAGATCTAGGACTTGAGGTTTGATCCTGTAATTTGACACTCTAACCTTTTTGATTCCCAAGGGCTTAGAAAGAAAAGGGAAAGGCCTACCTTGACCTTATTCCAGAGTAAACTTACTTCGTTTTAAGGAGCAATTACACCATAAATAGAGAGGACCTGGGAAATGAAAATCTCTAATTCCATATTTTATTGTAAGAATGATGGGTTCCACTGACAGAATCATGAGCAGGACAAAAGAGGAAATTGGCTGATTATTAATGCTGAATCAAGGCAGAGATAGAGCCCTACATGTTTCAGGAAAGATATTGCACTGCCAGGGGATACTTAATTAACCCAACAGCTCAGAGTAGGAAACAGTCCCATTCTGCAGTAAGGGAGCTGTTTCTGTAAGTGACCTGGACAACATGCACTGTGAAATCCCCTCTTTTCTTTTTTTTTATATTTAATTATTTTTAATTAAAGACAGAGAAAGATAAGAGAGACCAGAACACTGATCAGCTCTAGCTTACAGGGAGCTCAGAGTCTCAGGCATGAAATCCATTTGCACAACCATTATGTAATCTCCCCAGCCCCCTCTCTACCTTTCTAGAACCTTATTTAGCTCTGGTCTATGGTGCCAGGGGAGAATTAAATCTGAAGTCTCTGGGCCTCAGGCATGAAAGTCTTCTTCATAACCACTACACTATCTCCCTGGCCCAGGTTTTATTGTTTTAATCATCAGGTCACATAAAGTCAGACTCCTGGGTGTGGGCTTGGGTTTGGAGATAATCACAGTCTTCATTAGAAACATTGCAAAGCAAAGTGTAATTTGCCTAATAATAATCCACCCAATGGAAAAGAATTGTTTTAACTTCTCTTGGGCTCTTTAATCTTAATTCTGACAAAATGAATGTCTGTTAGCAATTTAACACTTCCTTGTTTCTTAGCTGAAAGAAAATAAAATAAATGGAGGACTCCTAGTGCTTGGGGTAAATGTGCAGTCTTACAGGCCTATAATGAACTTTTTTCCCCAAATATATACTTCATTTAGATTTTTCCTGCATTATCTTATCTCTGGTAGGTTATATTGATCCTCAGACCTATTGTATATTAACTCTAACATTCTCAAAAAATTAAATAGGAGTCAGATGTCTTCATTTAGGAGAGTTTTTATGTTGCTCTGTATATGAACCATCTAAACACCAATTTAAAATGGTCAGGAGATTTAAATAAGACATTTCTCCAAAGAAATATAAATATAAATGATTAATAAGTACATGTGTTCATCAGTAGCCAACTGGTACCACTTTCTAATCACCAGAATGGTATCATTTCTTCAAGTGTGATTCCATTATCAACCTCAAACTAGCAATCAGCTAGTAAAGTCACAGACAAGATTCATCTGGAAACAAAACAACAGAGGAAACAGGAAAGGAGAGTGCTTTCATGTGCAGTTCTGGCTTCTCTCCCTTGGACTTGGACTCATCCATCCCCTGTATGCTCTGGGATGTACCACACTACCTTAGTTCTACAGGAAAAGCAAACAGTTGGAGAGTGCAAAGGTATTATGAGTTCTGTAGTTATCTGATTCAGTTTTTTTTCTTTTTTCTTTGGGATTAATAACAGGTTACAAGATTGTAAGATCACCGTGTATACCTACCACACTATACCTACCACCGAAGTTCTGTGTCCCCAGGCTCCCACTTCCCAAAGATAACCACCACACTCCTCACAAAGTCTTAGAAACAGTGTTTGTGTCTTCTTCTATTTCTTCTTCTTCTCTTTCTCCTTCTCCTTCTTCTCCTTCTCCTTCTCCTTTCTCCATCTTCCTCTCCTTCTCCTCCTCCACTTCTTCCTCCTTTTTTTTGCAAGTTCATGTGCATCTGATTCATTTTCTTTTTTTAAAGTTATTTTTTAATTTTTATGTTTTAATTTTTTTTGCTATTATCTTATTATTTATTGGATAGAGACAGCCAGAAATTGAGAGGGAAGGAGGTGGTAGGGAAGGAGAGATACAGAGAGACACCTGCAGCCCTGCTTCACGACTCACAAAGCTTTCCCACTGTAGGTGGGGACTGGGGGCTCAAACCTGGGCCCTGGTGCTTTATAACATGTGCGCTCAACCAGGTGCGCCACCACTCGGCCCCCTGGCTCATTTTCTATTACTTTATTTATTTTATTGGATAGAAACAGAGAAATAGGGCAAGGATAGATAACAGTGGTTATGCAAACAGACTCTTGGGGCCAGATGGTGATGCACCTGGTTGAGCGCACATGTTACAGTGCTCAAGGACCTGGGTCCAAGCCCCTGGTCCCCACCAGCAGGGGGAAGCTTTGTGAGTGGTGATGCAGGGCTGCAGGTCTCTCTCTCTCTCTCTCTCTCTCTCTCCCCCTCTCCCTGTCTATAACCCCCTTCCCTCTTAATTTCTGCCTGTCTCTAACCAATAAATAAAGATAATTTAAAAATTAAAAAAAGAAAAAAAAAAAACAGATTCTCATGCCTGAGGCTCCAAAGTCCCAGGTTCAGTCCCTGCACCACTATAAGCCAGAGCTGAGCAGTGCTCTGGTTAAGGAAAAAAGAAAGAAAGTAAGAAAGAAAGAAAGAGAGAGAGAGAAAAAGAAAGAGAAAGAGAAACAGAGAAATCAAGTGGGAAAGGGGACATAAAGAGAGAGACAGACACCTACAGCACTGCTCCACCTCTTTCCCCTTGCAGGTGGGGGCCTGGGCCTTGAATCCAGGTCCTTGAACATGGTAACATGTGCTTTTAACCAGGTGTGCCACCACCCAGTCCCAGTTTTCTGATTCTTACATTCATGAAACTCTAGCTTCCAGAACTCATGTTTATAGGGCTGAGAATATTAATGTTGACACTAGTTATGAAATATCTCAAATAGGTAAATCTATAAATGCAAAAATTGAATTATTGGTTGCTTAGGGCTGAAGGATTTGGATAAAATTAGGAGGGATTATTAATAATCATGGGGTTTCATTTTGGAGCAATGCAATGTTATTTCAATAAGAAATTCTAAATTTGGAATTAATATATTTTTAAAAAGGAATATGGCATGCTAAATGAGTTGTATTCAATTTGATAAGTTCTTATACTTGTGTGACCACAATCTAGGTCATAGCACCAAATGTCCCCATCCCTCCAGAAGTCTTCCTAATACCTCTTCTCAAATAATATTGCTTTATTTTTTTCTGCCCTCTATCATTTCTTCTCCTTCTCCTTCTTCTTCTAATTGCTTTTTCCACCCAGGTAACTGATGACAACTAGTAACTAAGACAGCACCTGTTTTTAAGATGGGGCAGTTAAATGTGTACTTTTCATCCGTATTTATTCAGAACGTTTGCCTCAGCTCTCTCTCACTCTTTTTTTTTTTTAAATATTTATTTTATTTATTTATTCCCTTTTGTTGCCCTTGTTGTTTTTATTGTTGTAGTTATTATTGTTGTTGTCGTTGTTGGATAGGACAGAGAGAAATGGAGAGAGGAAGGGAAGACAGAGAGAGGGAGAGAAAGATAGACACCTGTAGACCTGCTTTACTGCCTGTGAAGCGACCACCCCGCAGGTGGGGAGCCGGGGGCTCGAACCGGGATCCTTATGCCAGTCCTTGCACTTCGTGCCACCTGCGCTTAACCCGCTGCACTACCACCCGACGACTCCCCATGTTTTTCTATGTAACAGCTGTTCATCCATTTTTACTGCTGTGAAATATAGCACCATGACTAGAGGGCAACTTACTTGTCTACCTATTGTTGGACATGACTGTTGCTTCTAGTGTTTGGATATTAGGAGTAATAAAGTTGTGGTCCTCATATCAGTCTTTTCATAGGATATGTACTAATTTCTCATAATTACATATCCAAGAGTGAAAATGCTGGGTTCAAATTACTTAAACTCTTTCTGCCTTTGTTTCCTTAGTTATGATATGAAGAAAATAGTATCTACCCCACAGGACTAACCTTAAGATCTTGATGCCTGACACAAAGCTGCCCCGACCAGCAGGGCAGTGAACAGGGGCTAGGAACCCAATGAGACCTGAAATGATAGGGACACGAGACACGAAGAATGACAGCAAGACAAGTTTCTGATCAAGCTGTAAATTTTTATTGTGAACACAGGCATTATAAGGCTTTGGGGAAGGAGAGGGAATGCTGGAGGAGGGGGGAGGGGGAGCAAACTTCAAAGCGGAATGCTCCTTGCAACAAATGGTGGAAACCAAGCTGTGTGTTGACTCACTTGTGTTGACTCACTTGATTACTGATAAATGGTTTACCTAAGGGGAAATGGCCTGCCCAGGGGGGAATTAACACTTGTCTTGAGGGGTTCCATTGTCTCAAAGCTTATCATCTATAAAGCAGAGAAATGGCTCCTGGCATAAAGCAAGTATTCAATTAATTTTAGCTTGTTTCTTTGGGAAGGCAAGTGAGTTGATAAATAGTAATGACAACATTGTACTTCTAATTATCTTAACCAATAAAATGTCTAGGATGACATCAGGGAAAATGAGAGGGTGGAGAATGATTAAAGCAGAGAGAAGAATTTTAAAAAGCGTAGGAGGGCAAGACATCATGTCTCCATCCTTTTAATAAAGTTCTTCATAGTATTGTTGATGGTGAAGAAGTCATGAGCAGATAGAATACCTAATATTCTGAAAATTAAACCTCATTATCTGTATCAACATAAAGCACATACACACACTGGGAAATAGACAGATTCCATCTTAATGATATACTATGAATATATTTGCATTGAACTGAAAATGTGAAAGTATATCAAAATTAAAATCTCATTTGCATATATAATATCGGCTAGAGCAAATGTTCACTGCATGATAATGATCCCTCTAGGAGAGGCCATTAGGTTGATTTGCATTCATTTAAATATTCATGTGGGATATTGATTTTGTCTGTGCAACTACTAGGGCATTTAATATATTGTGCTTTTAAGACAGTTAAAAGACTGCACAGAAGTTTGTAACACACACACGTGGCAAACGATGGGCTGACTGGAAGGAAAGCTTCTCACATAAAAAGAGATCCTTTTACTAGGTGTGGGCAAAGAGAGTGAAAGTAATTTTTCAGCACAAATCTCTCCCTACCCATTGCTATTCTTGTGAAAGGAACTCAAGAATGAATGGAGATTCATGTTTGCCAAAAGCAGAATGAAAGGGTGAAGGTTAGATAGCATAATGGTTATGCAAAAAGGCTCTCATGCTTGAGGCTTCCAAGTTCCAGGTTCAGTCCCCTGCACCACCACAAACCAGAGCTGAGCAGTGCTTTGGTTAAAATATGCCTACTAACTATCTACAAAATGGAGGACCCCACCCCCCAACACTTCATCTGTACTATTCCAGCCTTTAGGTTCATGATTATTCAACAATTTGTTTGGCTTTGTATGTTAACTCTCTTTTCAGCCACCAGGTTCCAGATGCTAGCAGGATGCCAAGCAGACTTCCCTGGACAGACAACCCCACCAATGTGCCTTGGAGCTCTGCTTCCCTAGAGCCCTGCCCCACTAGGGAAAGAGAGAGACAGGCTGGGAGTATGGATCGACCTGTCAACACCCATATTCAGCGGGGAAGCAGTTATGGAAGCCAGACCTTCCACGTTCTGCATCCCACAATAATCTTGGGTCCATACTCCCAGAGGGTTAAAGAATAGGAAAGTTATCAGGGGAGGGGGTAGGATACGGAGTTCTGGTGATGGGAATTTTGTGAAGTTGTACCCCTCTTATCGTATGGTTTTGACAATGTTTCCTTTTTATAAATAAAAGATTTAAAAAAAACCCAAAGATCAGAATGAACAGATAAATAACAGGATGTTAGGACTTGTGGTACATTATGAGCATTGCCACAAATTCCTCCTGTCCCTGTTTGTTTATTTTTGCCGAATTACTTTTGCAGTTTGACTTTGCAGCTCTTCTCAACCAAGAATTAGAGAGTTTGCTTCTCAACCTCTGTTTGTTTCTCAAAACATTTCTTAATGTTTATTTGTTTTATTTTATTTTATAGGACAAAGAGAAATTGAGAAGGGGTGGAGAGGTAGAGTGGGAGAGAGAAAAAGAGACCTGCTTTGCCATTTGTCAAGTTTCCCCCCTGCAGGTGGGGACTGGGAACTTGAACCTGGGTCCTTGCACATGTCAATGTTTATGCTCAACTGGCTACACCACCACCTTGCCCATGTCTCAAAACTCTTAAAAGCCCTTAAATGTAGGCTCGCTTTGTCATTTGCTTTAACCAACAACATGCTAGCAAGTCAGAAATAAGCATGGGAAAGGCTTGAAAATGTGTGGCTCACTAAGTAAGTCTTACTCCCTTATTGCTCTTGGGACACTGAGAGCACTTTGTGAATGAATCCTAGGTAGTCTGCTGGAAGCTGAAAAAGCTTCCTGGGGGCTGGGGAGATAGCTCAGCCTGCTAAGGGAAAGAACGTGCCTGTTTGCATATTTGCTGCTATAGGTTCAGTCCCCAACACCACTTTATGCCAGAGCTGAGTGGTGCTCTGGTGTCTCCCCCAACCTTTCTCTCTGCCTTTTCTCTCTCATAATAAATTAATCTCTCTCTCTCTCTCTTCTTATTTTTAGAAAAGACTACGTAGAAGAGAACAAAGGCTCCCCGGCCTGCCAACCACTAGCAAGGTGCAGGGGCTGTTCTGGATCATCCAGCCATCAGAGAAGTTTCCAGCTGATCACAGACGCATGAGCAAACACAGATGCATGAGATTAGCTGAGTGAGTCCATGAGAAACACTGTCCAGCTAACCCATAGTATCCTGAGTTAAAAAGATTTTGGTTTAAGCCAGGAAAGTTGTGGTGTTTTGTTATGCAAAGTAGCTAACTGGCACTGAAGGTTATAGATACTTAAGAGAAAAACAGCAGAGAAGGAGGTTATAGAAATTTATATGTATATGGAGTGGTGGAGGCATGCATTGCAATTTTAAAACCTCCCTGAGCAGATAACATTTGAGTAATAATTTGAGGGAGATAAGGAAGTGATTCATGGGGTTATTTAAGAAACTAGGTCTGCAAAGGGAATAGTAAATAGAAAGTTCCCCAGGCATAATTCCTCTGTCTGCCTTTTTCAGCCACCAAGTTGCAGATGCTACCATGACTTCTACCTGACTTCTCTGGGCAGACGGCCTCACCATTATGTCCTGGAACCCCACCTTGCCAGAGCCCTGCCCCACTAGGGAAAGATAGAAACAGGATGGGAGTATGGATTGACCTGTCAATACCCATGTCCAGCAAAGAAGCAATTACAGAAGCCAGACCTTCCACTGTCTATACCCCATAATGATCCTGGGTCCACGCTCCCAGAGGGATAAAGAAAAGCTTCCAATGGAGGGAATGGGATAGGGAACTCTGGTGATGGGAGTTGTATGGAATTGTACCCCTCTTATTCTGTGGTCTTGTAGATCATTATTAAATCAATAAAAAGAAAGAAAGAAAGAAAGAAAGAAAGAAAGAAAGAAAGAAAGAAAGAGAGAGAAAAGAAAAAGAAAAGCATGTCAGAAAGTCTAGAGCACTATAGGAGATGGGCAAGGGAAGGTATAAGGAGACCAAATATTCTAGGTCTTCCACATTAATACTTCGGACTTTCAAAATAGAGGAAGCACGCCCCTTGTAGCTTACAGTATCAGATATGAGACATGCGAATGAACCAATCCAGAGCTAGAAAACCAACACAAGCTGGCCAATCAGGTTCTTCCTAATGGAAAATTAGAATTTGAGACCCAGAGATCTAGGGAATTGGAGATGTAGGAGTTGTGTTTACATTACTGACTGAAAATCAACTCTGGTAGTTAAATTCTGGAGCTGACTGTCCATGTTGAGGCTTAAGGACTGAACCTGGCTTTTTTGTTTGTTTGTTTGTTTCCTGACTCATTATAATTTAATGAGGTGGAAAAGAAAATGTCAAGGGAGCCGGGTGGTGGTGCAGCAGGTTAAGCGTACGTGGCAGAAAGTGCACAGATAGGCATCAGGATCCTGGTTCGAGCCCCCAGCTCCCCACCTGCAGGGGGTTCTCAGGTCTGCAAGTGTCTAGCTTTCTCTCCCCTTCTGTCTTCTCTTCCTCTCTTGATTTCTTTCTGTCCTATCCAACAACAGTGACAGCAATAACAACAACAACGGTGATAAACAAGGACAACAAGAGGGGAAAAAAATTTAAAAAAAAAACGTTTCCTTTAAAAGAAGAAAAGAGAATGTCAAGGCAAAGAAAGAGCTAACTATCCAAATAGTACAAAGGAGAGAAGCCTCAGATAACAGGAGACCCTGAGAAAGGTACCCCCCCCCCCAGTGGTGTTATCTTATGCAGAGGCTAAACTTTCCCAGACACAGCTGTGCAGGAAAGAAAACGGTAACTAAGGCAACCAGACCCTGAGCAATGGGTGCAAGTCCCACCCCTTAACCTTACAGCCTTTGCTTCTGTAATGATGCTCCCTGCTCTCAGCCTGCATCCCATCTACACCATGCCTCGGCCTTGCGTGAGCTTAATGTGCAGCTTGGCGATACGAGAATCCGGCATGAAGCCCAGCCAGTCTATCTTGGCGTTACTCTCGATCACACTCTGTCATTTCACGAACATCTCATAAAAACTGCAGCAAAGGTGGGCGCGAGGAATAACATCATTGCAAGACTGGCCAGCTCCTCATGGGGCGCGAGCGCTTCCACACTACGATCATCCTCTCTGGCATTATGCTATTCCACTGCAGAATACTGTGCCCCAGGATGGTTCCGTAGCCCCCATGTCCACTTGGTCGATTCCAAATTATATTCCTCCATGAGGATAATTTCTGGAACCATCCGTTCCACCCCGGTCCCATGGCTGCCAGTTCTTAGCAACATCGCCCCACCAGATATTCGTCGGGATGCGGCATCATCTAAGTTCACTTCCCACTTCTACACTCAACCGGACCTGCCAATATCCGCGGATATCTTCGCCCACCCTGTCCAACGCTTGACGTCTCGTCACCCAATCTGGTCCCCTACGCCTACACTGAACTTCTCTGTTCCAGTCTCTTGGAAACAGAGTTGGCAGTCAGCTGAGGTAAAGAACAAACACCTCATCACAGACCCCTGCAAGCGTCAACCTGGCTTTGACCTAGCACGTTATGATTGGGCCCTCCTCAATCGCTATCGAACAGGCCATGGCCGGTGCGCCGCTATGTTCCATCGCTGGGGAGCCAGAGACGACCCGAACTGCCCCTGCGGCTCCAGACAGACTATGACCCACATAGTCAACGACTGCCACCTCTCCAGATTCAAAGGAGGTCTCGAAACTTTACATCAAGCTCAACCTGACGCAGTTGACTGGCTATGGAAGAAGGGCAAACGCTAGAAGAAGAAAGCCTGCATCCCCTATGTAAGCTTGTACTGTCCCTTTGTTTGGGGTGCAGAAATCTTTAGAGCATGAGCTCTTTCTATGGCCCGTTAATGTTAATAAGTTTCCTCCTTGTTGACTCCATCGGTTGGCTCTGATTCTCGAACCCGTAACAATAACACTTACTCTTTTTCTTAAGTAAAACGAAGTTGAATTCTCTTACTGGCAGATAAAAGAACCTTAACTAGTGTAATCATCCTGTGATTTCTTTCCTGTTTAATATGTGCTTTTTATTCTGAAATAGATTATTAGTTTCCTAGAGACAGAAATAACTTCTTCAATTGATTTCATGTCCTTCCTGTGCCCAGCTGCGCTTATAGGACAAGATAATAACAGCTAAGCTTTCATTTAGTTCTCTAATCTGTTACACGCTATGCTGAGGACTTGCGTAGATTACTTTATTTAAACATCAATAATTCTGCAAATAATAATTCTGCTAGTTTCCATTCTTACAGATGATAAAACAGAGGCTAGAGAAGTGGCATGATTTGAAAATGATGGACTCAGACCCAAGCAGTTTCATCCCAGAGCCTACATTCTTTCAAGACCCAGCACCTAGATGCATAAAGACACTATGCATCTATTCACTAGTGAGTACTAATTATCCACAAATTTACCTCCTGAGATGATCATCTGGTCTTCTCTATCCACACAGTTTTTCTAGCCTCTCTCTATTATGGGTAAGGAGGTTTCATTTGAAGAACTGTTTATCAGCTGACAAGTTAGGTCATGCAGTATATGGGCTGAAAAAAAAACATTCCTACTTAGAAAATATTCCTTATGTGGTCCCGGAGGTGGCGCAGTGGGTAAAACATTGATTCTCAAGCATGAGGTCCTGAGTTCAATCCCCGGCAGCACATATACCAGAGTGATGTCTGCTTCTTTCTCTCTCTCCTCCTATCTTTCCCTTAAATAAATAAATTCTAATAATAATAATAATAAAATAAAATAAAGAAAAAAAAGAAAATATTCCTTACCCCATAAGGGCCAGAAGAGGAAAAAATGGGTCATAGTTTTGGGTAAAATTCTTGTTAAATTCAAAGAAGTTATGCAAATGTGAGTATAGACAACATCACATGAATTCATTGATGCACATCAGTACACATAAATGAACAAACAAACAAAAAACCTCTGCTAGGATAAGGCCTGTGGATACTCTGCTCATCTTTGCATGTCAAATAAGTTCCACATATAGAATCTCACAATATGGTCATTCTGATTTGTGGGGGTTTCTATGTTGACATTTGCAGTGGAGAGCTTAAATAAGAACACTTCCCTGTGTTTTTGGAGGTTGATCTCCCATTGATGGATGAGATGATAATTTGCATTAATAACCAAGACAAGACTAGCAGAGAGGAATGCAGTGGAAGTGAAGAAGCTGTGGTAGGTGGTAGAGTCCCGTCCTTTGACTCGTTTGGGGAACAGAGTAGAAATCCATTGTATTGGTCCTAGAGAGCTAGAATATAGATGAGATATTTGTATGGAAAGTTGACTGTTGTAATGGTGAACCACATTGGGGTAGAATATATTGATGGTTCTAATTTATCTGATATCGTTGTCTTTTGCTACGTAACTTCGCAGTGCCTTTCCTGGGTGGGGTACACTCCCTGTTATTTGACTGAGTTCGGCCAAGGGTTTGATTTGGCCAATCAAATAAGGTTAAAGTGAACAAGAGGCTCTGAGTGTCTCCTCTTATGGAGGGAATGGGATATGTTTTGCTGTTCTACTACCATAAGAAAAATGCTGGGGGGATGTGGGGGTAGATAGCATAATGGTTATGCAAAAAGATTCTCATGCCTGGGGCTCCAAAGTCCCAGGTTCAATCCCCTGCATCACCATAAGCCAGAGCTAAACAGTGCTCTGGTAAAAATAAATAAATAAATAAATAAAATACAATAAAAATGCTGGTACTGAACTTCTAGATCTAGATGGTCTACCCTGATTTAAAAGAGCTGAGTCACTTCCAGTCAAGCTCAGTCCAAATCATATGACTTTCCTCTTATCCATGGACACTTGTAAGTAAATGCTTCTAGTTTTTTTTTTTAATTTTTAAAATGTATTCATAAAATAAAAAATAACAATAAGACCGTAGGTTAAGAGGGGTACAATTCCCATGACCTGAGTTCCACATCCCATCCCCTGGATATTAGATCTTAGAGCAGCAGTGGGGAACCTTCTTTCTGCCAAGAGCCATTTGGATATTTAGAACATCCTTTCTGGGCCATACAAAGCCATCAATTTAAAAGATTAGCACTGAGAGCTGGATGGTGGCGCACCGGGTTAAGCACACATAGTACTTAGTGGAAGGATGCGCTTCAAGGATCCAGGTTTGAGCCTCTAGCTCCCCACCTGCAAGGAGGGACACACAAATGGTGACGCAGCTTTGCAGGTGTCTGTCTTTCTCCCTCCTTCTCTATCTCCCCCTCCTCTCTCAATTTCTCTCTATCCTATCCAATGGGGAAAATAATGGCCACCAGGAGCAGTGGATTCGTAGTGCAGGTACTGAGATCTAGTAATAACCCTGGAGGCAAAAAATAAAACGAAATTAGGACTTAATGTTGCTATGAAAAAAGCTCCAATTCCTTGGGCAGGGTCAGACCAAATGATTTCATGAGCCACATGTGGCCTGAGGGCTGAGTGTTCTTCACCCCTGTGTTAGAGTGTTCAGTAAATCTGCTGTGTATTAGCCTATGTGCTGGGATATTCAGAAATTGCAATGGGGGAGATCTAAGTTTATACCAATGGCAAAAAAAAAAAAAAAAGCAGTGAGATGATGAGGGGTGTGTGCTGGGGAAAGTTGCCCATGTTTCTCAATAGCCAGCAAGCTTAGATTCTTTGCAGAGTTATGGAGAGTATGCGAGCTGAAATGCTGCCCTCAAGTCGGGAAATCACTCCTCTTTTTTTCTCTCTTTCCTCTATAATCTCTCACTCTCACTTTAACACATTTTTTTGTCTGTTTGTTTTACTTTATTGGAGGGTTAGTAGATGATTATAGCATAGTTGATAACATATGGGTACAACTTCTCATCTCACTGCAAATGGTGTCTGCAAAACACTCTCACCCCCAACTTGAGTCCTTTTCCACTATCGTGCACCAGGATCCAAACATCTGCCCCAACCCCCTGCCTTCCCCACCTTCCCCAGAGTCCCATGCTTTGGAGCAACATGTCAAACCCATTCCACGTTTTACTTGGGTTTTCCCTGTCTTTGTTTCTTAAGCTCCATCTGTGAGTCAGATCATCTGGTATTCATCCTTCTCATTTTGGCTTATCTCACTTAACGTGATTCTTTCAAGCTCCATCTGAGATGAGATGAAGGCAATGACACCAACGTTTTTAACAGCTGAGTAGTATTCACTCCTGTATATATATATATATATATATATATATATATATATATATATATATATATATATATATATCACCACAACATCTGGGTTGTTTGTATGTTTAGTCTGTTATGAATTGTGCTACTCTGAATGTAGGTATACATAATGTCTTCAGGTGGATGTATTTGCTTCCTTTAGATATATCCCCAAGACAGGGATTGCCAGATTTTTTTTTTCCTCCAGGGTTATTGCTGGGGCTTGGTGCCTGCACTACAAATCCACTGCTCCTGGCAGCCATTTTTTTTCCATTGTTGTTGCTGTTGCTGTTATTGTTATTGCTGCTGTTGTTGTACAGGACAGAGAAATGGAGAGAGGAGGGCAAGACAGAGTGGGGAGAGAAAGATAGACACCTGCAGACCTGCTTCACCGTTTGTGAAGCGACCCACCTACAGGTGGGAAGCTGGGGGCTCGAACTGGGATCCCTGAGCTTGGCACTATGTACACTTAACCTGATGTACTACCTCTCAGACCCTGGTAGGTTGGTTTTTAAGGTTATGTGAGTTCTCCAGACTGTTTTCACAGGAGTGGGACCAATTTGTATTCTTTTCTGTTTTTTTTTAGTAGTTCTTTTTTTTAAAAAAAATTTTATTTATTTATCCCCTTTTGTTGCCCTTGTTGTCTTTTTTATTGTTGTAGTTATTATTGTTATTGATGTCGTTGTTGTTAGATAGAACAAAGAGAAATAGAGAGAGGAGGGGAAGACAGAGAGGGGGAGAGAAAGACAGACAGCTGCAGACCTGCTTCACCACTTGTGAAGCGACTCCCCTGCAGGTGGGGAGCCTGGGGCTCAAACTGGGATCCTTAAGCCGGTACTTGCACTTTGCACCACAGGTGCTTATCCTGCTGTGCTACTGCCCGACTCCCTCCTTTCTATTTTTTATTTGACAAGATAGAAAATGAGAGGGATGGGGGGAGAGAGAAGGAGAGAGAAAAAGCACCTGCAGACCTGCTTCACTGTTTCTGAAATGTACCCCCTGCAGGTGGGGAACAGGGGCTCGAACCCAGGTCTTTGTGTTTGGTGATATGTGTGCTTAACCCGGTGTGCCACTGCCTAGCCTACCCCACCCCCCCCAATTTGTCTCCCCATCAGCAGTGTAGAAGGGTTCCATCTTCCTCATACCCTCACCGGCAGTTGTTGTTACTGTACTTTCTTTTCTTTTTCCTTTTTTTTTAAATCTTTTAAAATTTTTAAAAAATATTTATTTATTCCCTTTTGTTACCCTTGTTGTTTTATTGTTGTTGCCATTGTTGGATAGGACAGAGAGAAATGGAGAGAGGAGGGGAAGACAGAGAGGGGGAGGGAAAGATAGACACCTGCAGACCTGCTTCACTGCCCGTGAAGCGACTCCCCTGCAGGTGGGGAGCCGGGGGCTAGAACTGGGATCCTTATGCCGGTCCTTGCACTTGGCACCACCTGTGCTTAACCCGCTGCGCTACTGCCTGACTCCCTCTTTTTCATTTTTTTTTTATTTTGGTATATGCACAACATTTCTCAGTTTTACACACAACAATACAATCCCCACTAGGTCCTCTGCCATCCTGTTCCGGGACCTGAACTCTTCCCCCAGCCACCACAGAGTCTTTTACTTTGGTGCAATACACCAATCCAGTGCAAGTTCTGCTTAGTGTCCCAGATCAGAAGAGAAAACACTAAGCAGTACTTTCTTTCTTTTTTTTTTAACATAGGGTTATCTATTTATTTTTAAATTTCTTTTCTTTATTTGTTGGACAGAGACAGCCAGAAATCAGGAGGATAGGGAGAGGTAGAGAGGGAAAGAGATAGAGAGACATCTGCAGCCCTGCTTCACCACTTGTGAAGTTTTTCCCTTGCAGGTGGGGACCTGCATTGTAACATGTGTGCTCAGCCAGGTGTAACTCACCCGCCCCGTTAGTGTACTTTCTAATATTCTACATTCTTATAGGTGTAAAATGATAATTATTGTGGTCCAGGATGTAGCACAGTGGATAAAGCACTGAACTCTCAAGCATGAAGTGTCCTGAGTTCGATCCCTGGCAGCACATGTACAAGAATGATGTCTGGTTCTTTCTATCTCTAGCTCCTTCTATCCCTCTCATTAATAAATAAATAAAATATTTAAAAAAATAAAATGGTGTCTTACTGTCATCTTTATTTGCATTTCTCTGACAATCAGTGACTCTGCTTATTTTTTCTTATATCTGTTGACCTTTTGTATCTCTTCTTTTTTATTTTTTAATTTTTTATTAACTTTATTTATTGGATAGAGACAGTCAGAAATCGAGAGGGTAGGGGGAGCTAGAGAGGGAAAGAGAGAGAGAGACACCTGCAGCCCTGCTTCACCACTGGCAAAGCTTTCCTCCTACAGGTGGGGACCAGGAGCTCGAAACTGGGTCCTTGAGCATTGTAACATGTGCGCTCAATCAGGTGCGCCACCACCTGGCCTCTGTATCTCTTCTTTGGTAAAGATTCTTTTCATATCCTCTCCACATTTCCTCATAGGTTTTTTTTTTTCTTGCAGAGTTTTTAATATATTTTGATCATTCATCCTCTGTCTGATGTGTGGCATGTAAAGACTTTCTCTGATTATGTAAGGAGTCTCTCTGTTTTGGTGTTGGTTCCTTTTGCTGTACAGAAGTTTTTCAGTTTGATGAAGTCCCATTGGTTTATTTTTGGCTTTATTTTCCTTGAAGTTGTAATTGAGTTGTCAAAGATGCATTTAAAGTGTAGATCAAGAGAATTCGCTGCCAATGTTTTCCTTTAAATATTTGGTGGTTTCTGATCTAACATACAAATCTTTGATCAATTTGGAGTTTACTTTTGTGTGCTGTGAAATGTAGTAGTCCAGTTTCATTCTTCTGCACATTTCAATCCTATTTTGCCAACACCATTTGTTGAAGAGACTCTCTTTTGTCCATTCCAAGTCTGGGCTCCCTTGTCAAAAAATTTATTTCCATAGGGGTGTGTGTGTGGGGGGGGACTAACAGGATTTCTATTCTTTCAATAAGCTCTTTCCCCACTTTTGAGTTGATGCAGACAGGATGGTAATATCATTACACACCCCCTCCCCAATAGGAGGAGAAACTACTGGAAAAGTGTCAGATTCCTGGGCAGAATTCCAAATACATATTTGCTGAAGATAATGCTTCTTTTATTTTAAGATTTTATTTATTTATTAATGAGAAACATAAGAGGAGAGAGAAAGAGCCAGACATCACTCGGGTACATGTGCTGCCAGGGATTGAACTCAGGCCCTCATGCTTGAGAGTCTGATGCTTTATCCACTATGCCACCTCCCAGACCACAATGCTTCTTTTTTTTTTTTATATTTATTGATTTTCCCTTTTGTTGCCCTTGTTGTTGTTTTTTTATTGTTGTTATTAT
Organism: Erinaceus europaeus; assembly: GCF_950295315.1. NCBI lineage: Eukaryota > Metazoa > Chordata > Mammalia > Eulipotyphla > Erinaceidae > Erinaceus > Erinaceus europaeus. The sequence goes on along the minus strand of NC_080185.1, from coordinate 99,411,394 downwards.
TGTTATTGATGTAGTCATTGTTAGAACAGAGAGAAATGGAGAGAGGAGGGGAAGACAGAGGGGGAGAGAAAGATAGACACCTGCAGATCTGCTTCACGGCCTGTGAAGTGACTCCCCTGCAGGTGGGGAGCCGGGGGCTGGAACCGGGATCCTTGAGACAGTCCTTGTGCTTTGCGTCATGTGCACTTAACCCACTGCGCTACCGCCCGACTCCCAATGCTTCTTCTTTTTAAAGATTTATTGAACAATGAGAGAGAGAGACAGAGAGAGTGAGATAGGTAGGTAGGTAGGTAGGTAGATAGATAGATAGATAGATAGATAGATAGATAGATATGGAGTGAGATGAGACACTACTCAAGGAAATTGAAAAAGACACAAAGAAGTGGAAGGATAGTCCATGTTCATGGGTTGGAAGAATAAACATCATCAAAATGAATATACTACCCAGAGCCATCTACAAATTTAATGCTATCCCCATCAAGATCCCAAGCACATTTTTTTAGGAGAATAGAACAAATGCTACAAATGTTTATCTAGAACCAGAAAAGACCTAGAATTGCCAAAACAATCTTGAGAAGAAAGAACAGAATTGGAGGCATCACACTCCCAGCTCTCAAATTGTATTATAGGGTCATTGTCATCAAAACTGCTTGGTACTGGAACGTGAATAGACACACTGACCAGTGGAATAGAGATGAGAGCCCAGAAGTGAGCCCCCACACCTATGGACATCTAATCTTTGACAAAGGGGCTCAGACTATTAAATGGGGAAAGCAGAGTCTCTTCAACAAATAGTATTGAAAAAATGGGTTGAAACATGCAGAAGAATGAAACTGAACCACTACATGTCACCAAATACAAAAGTAAATTCCAAGTGGATCAAGGATTTGGATGTTAGACCACAAACTATCAGATACTTAGAGGAAAATACTGGCAGAACTCTTTTCCACATAGATTTTAAAGACATCTTCAATGAAACGAATCCAATTACAAAGAAGACTAAGGCAAGCATAAGCCTATGGGACTACATCAAATTAAAAAGCTTCTGCACAGCAAAAGAAACCACTACCCAAACCAAGAGACGCCTCACAGAATGGGAGAAGATCTTTACATGCCATACATCAGACAAGAGGCTAATAACCAAAATAGATGAAGAGCTTGCCAAACTCAACAACAAGAAAACAAATAGCCCCATCCAAAAATGGGGGGGGGGGAGGACATGGACAGAATATTCACCACAGAAGAGATCCAAAAGGCTGAGAAGCACATGAAAAAAATGGTCCAAGTCTTTGATTGCCAGAGAAATAAAGACAACAATGAGATATCACTTCACTCCTGTGAGAATGTCATACATCAGAAAAGGTAACAGCAGCAAATGCTGGAGAGGCAATGGGGTCAAAGGAACCCTCCTGCACTGCTGGTGGAAATGTCAATTGGTCCACCCTCTGTGGAGATCAGTCTGGAGAACTCTCAGAAGGCTAGAAATGGACCTACCCTATGATCCTCCAATTCCTCTCCTGGGGATATATCCTAAGGAACCCAACACACCTATCCCAAAAGATCTTTGTACACATATGTTCTTTGCAGCACAATTTGTAATAGCCAAAACCTGGAAGCAACCCAGGTGTCCAACAACAGATGAGTGGCTGGGCAAGTTGTGGTATATATACACAATGGAATACTAGTCAGCTATAAAAAATGGTGACTTCACCGTTTTCAGCTGATCTTGGATTGACCTTGAAAAATTCATGTTAAGTGAAATAAGTCAGAAACGGAAGGATGAGTATGGGATGATGTCACTCTCAGGCAGAAGTTGAAAAACAAGATCAGAAGAGCAAACACAAGTAGAACCTGAACTGGATTTGGCATATTGCACCCAAGTAAAAGACTCTGGGGTGGGTGCGGGGGTGGGGGAGGGATACAGAGAATACAGGTCCAAGAAGGGTGACAGAAGACCGGAGGTTGTATAGTTATATGGAAAACTGGGAAATGTTATGCATGTACAAGCTATTGTATTTACTATCAAATGTAAAACATTAATTCCCCAATAAAGATATTTTTAAAAAGATATGGAGTGAGGGAACCAACCAGAGCATCATCACCCTAGCACATATAATGCTGGGGCTAGAACTCAGGACCCAGTAATTTAAAATCCATCACTCTAGCCAGGCTGCCAGCTGCTGGGCCGCCGATAACATTACCTCCATAAATGTATTTATTTTAACTTCTAGCATGCTAAGGCACCTTGAGTGTCCCAATACAGAGTAGCAGGGTCTTTGTTTCCCTTCCCATCCTAGACTCAAGGTCCAGAGTCAGGGTAGGAGGTTGCACCTTGGCACCAGAGACCCAGCATTCTCACTTCACTGTAGCCACCACGTGAGGAAGGAAGCTTCACTGGTAGGAGTTATTTGCACATTGGCTGGGGTAAGCAATAGGGGGGCGGCAACGGTATAGGCGCCAACCGTGGGGGGGGGGGGGCTCCTGGCTGGTGAAAGTGTCAGATGGGCATTCCCAGGGGAGCGAGTCCCAGCAAAGGTAAGGGCGGCATGGGTGGGGGCTGGGAAGGTCTATGGAAAAGGGTAGATCTGCGAATCTTGAGGCGCTAGCTGCACGCCGCCGAAAGAGGGAGACCGAAGGTGGCGGGGGTGGGGGGCGTGCTGAGCTGGCGGTGCCTCCAGAGCCTCCTGGCCCAGCCGGAAGGAGAGCCTCAGCAATATCGTCTACAAATGGCATGTGGCCAGTGTGTTGAGCTCCGACGGGCAACCCAGAGGTGGTGGGCTTGGGGTAGCGGGTAGGGTTAGCGCGAGGAGGGGAGATAGTCCGCGGTTGGTGCTCGACTTGTAGCCGACCGCCGGCTGTGCTAGGCGCGGCTCGGGCTCCACCGCTTGGGGGCGTCGGGCTGAGAGCCCGGGGATCGCGGCGGCTGGGGACCGCCTCCCCGCGCTCTGCCCCGTACCTGCCGGGGGCGGGGTAGGCGAGGGGCGTGCTGCGCTGGGGGCGTGCGCCGCGCGGGTGAGTCGCTGGGCTTCGGGGTTCGGAGCTCGACTTTGCCTCCCGCCTGGGCCCCTTTGTGTGCCTTGGCTTCTGCGCCTCGCCGCTCTCCTGAAGCTGGACCTGGCGCCCTTCCTTCTACATGCGGGCCAGGTAAGTTTCTCCTCTAATGCCTTCTGCTTAGGAAACTCGGGGAGCTGGGAGTGGAGGGGGGGACTCCCTAGTCTTGTGTCTCCGTCTGCCTTTGCTTCCTCCCTGTTTCTCTCTCCACCGGAGGCAGAAAGTTAGATTTTAAAAAACGCAGCAAATGCTGGAGACTAGCAAACCCAGACTAATGCTCAGATCCCCAAACATGCCAAAGTCTGGGGCCATATTCATTCCCTAGGTACCTTCCAATGTCCAGGTGCGGCGGTGTGTGTGTGTGTGTTGTGTGTGTGTGTGTTGTGTGTGTGTGTGGCGGGGTGTGTGTGTGTGTGTGTGTGTTTTGGGGGGGGTGCGTGGGCAAGGTTTGATTTGTTTCAGGTGTTTTCCTTATCCCCCGAGGGTGATTTTTTTTTTTTTTTAACAAGTGGGGAAGTGCGGACTGAGCTGGACTCCCAGGTACGGGGCGGGTTCATCGTCCTAGAGGAGGCAGGTTTTAGTGGAGTCTGAGTGAAGACCAGAGAACAGCTCTCCTTAGCCCGGGATTCCCCTGGGCTGTAAGGTAACCGTCGTCCCTGCTTTTTCTTTCTCTCTCCCTCGCATCTTCACCGACTGAAGCAAAATGTTCTGGAGGCACCGCTGATATGAATGCCTCCACAGACAACATTGAAACAATTTATTGAAGGATCCTAGAGAATATTTTATTTTTAATGTGTTGTACTCCAGGAAAAAATTCAGTCCAATGCTGACCTTGTTTTCAAGCGTTGCTACAAAGCCCATTATTTCCCTGGCAAAGAAAATCAATGAGGACCTATTGTGTTTCTTAGGAGGATTTAGCATTGCAAAGCTACCTGTTAATTCTCCTTTTCCTGGGCCTGGGGTGGGGGGTCGCTTCTATTATCTGCATTGAGAAAATTCAGTGCAGGGAGTGTGTTTTTTTTCTCCTACCCAGTGCCAAGTGTCTCTGTGACTATTAAGTGGGCAGTAATTATTGCTGTCGTTTTGCTTAAAAGTAGTGGAACCTCCTGGAACGTGTGCATGTGTTAATGGTTGAGGCTGGCTCATTCGGGTGTGTGCATTGGTTACAGGTGGTCTTCATTCCAGCACAGCTCTGCTGGCGTGGGAGAAAAGCGCCCCCCCCCCCATCCTTTGCCTTTATTCTGTTTTGTGGGAGAGAGGAAGATGAGTGTGGAAAGATTTTTCTGACTTGATTAAGTCCTCTCATGAATTGCTCTTTCCTGATTTGCCATTTGGGTTCTGTCTGTGATTATAGAAAAGCTACCTCCCTCCCTCTCCACAAATGACTTAAGACCTTTGGTATTTTGCCAGATCATGGGGATAACTTTGGAGAGTTGAGTTGGAAGCTCGGTTGATTTCCACACAGGGAGCGCCCCACCCCACCCCCACCCCCACCCCCACCAATACCTGGTAAAGTTTTCTGTCTCCCAAAGTGATCCTTTCGCCTTTCCCTTTTTCACAGTATGTGCCATCTTGGAATTCTTGCTTTATCTACTGCGCTCATTCAAATAATAACGCTTCTTGGAAGGGTGATACCTCACCCGTGTCTCCTGGAGTTGATTAAAATGGGAAGAAATAAATGTATTTGGTAATCCAGATTGGGTTTACTATTATTGCCCTTCCCTTCAGGAAGGGGGATCCATCTAATCCAGTAATTCTCAGTGTGGCTCTTAAGACTGCTTTGTGTTTTGAATGAGAGATTGTTATATATGGAAAATATCTATATATTAACTGTGATGTTTTTGTTGGTACAAGTAACAGCCAACTTAAAGGGGCTGTATAAAATATGGAAGCCTGGCAGCATGTAGTTACTGGGATTAAATCAGTGGTTCAGTAATGTCAAGATTGAGTCTTACCTCAATGGTTTTAAGATGGCTCCAACAGCTCCAAACATTACATCCTTCTCCCAAGGTGCGAAGGCAGGAAAACGGGTAGGAGTATGGGCCAGGGTGGGACAGGAGACATGCAGAGAATTTTCCCTCATGCAACTTTCTCATTAGGGAAGAAATACCTTTCTCCCCAAAGTTCAACAGAATCATCCTGCATCATTGGCCGGAGTTGGACAACATAGCTACTCACTGTGGGAAGAGAAGTCCAGAAAGTACTGAGATTCAAGCTTTCCAGTTTCTCTGGCTAGGTTTTCTCCCTGAAAAGGAGGCCGGGGAGAGATACTTTGGAGGTGGCTTTGGGAAGCTGACCTGGCAGTCTGCCAGATGCTCATGAAAATGGTTCTACTTTAACTGCTGACCATATTAAATATAGAACTATATCAGAAAGGAAATACTAATCCGTGTAGCCAAAAGCACATACAGAAACAAGGGTTTTCTCCTACAGCTGTACTTTAAGGGTGCTGAATATTGATGTCTGTGGGCTGTGTTGATTTTTATTAGACTACTGGTAGGAAGAAAGGAAACATGTATGTGGTTTTCACTATATTCAGCGGCATAGGCTCAAATCCTCTAGCTGCTGGACCAAGGCGAACAGTAGTCGTTATCCTGTGAGTAGACTGTTGAGTTTGGGAGCACTACAGGGACAAGAGTCGCACCAAGCACCAATGAGTGGTTTGGCTCCTCTGCCCTGCCATGCTGGCTTAGGCATTAGGTGCCAACGTATTTGCTTTGGGGCCTTCTCTTTACCTACACCGTGATACATGCCCCCAGAATGTTCGAGTATCCCAAGTACCCAGACAAGTATAAGTCGGTGCATTAAAAAAAAGGATATGCTACCCCAGTTTTGACTCTTCTTTTTCCAGAAGGAGCCATGACATATTTACAGAAGAACCAAGGTTCCAGAATAGTATGGTGGGAGATCAGCTAAGCAAATACCAAGAGAGAGAAATTGAACCGTTTCAGGACCTCTGTACCTTAAATGTCTAATAAAAATAGCGAGGTATTGTAATCAGTGGTTCTCAAACCTTGTTGCAAGTTAAATCACCTGGAGATGCCTCCTCTCTTTCTCATTAAGAAAGAAAAAGAAATAAATGACAACTGGGGATGGTGGAGCCATGTAGGCAGGGAGCCTCAGCGATAACCCTGGTGGCAAAAAGAAAAAAAAAAAGAAAAGTCAGTCACATGGGGAGCTTTACAGCTGATTGTGGGTGGGTCCCCAGGATATTTAAATTGGAATCTGGGGAATGGGACCGAGTGTTAGGATTTAAAAAAAAACTCCCCAGATGGGGGCCTATGAGATGACTCACTTGGATAGTGTTTTGCTTTGCCATGTGTGTGACCCAGGTTTGAGCCAGGCCTCCACAGCATTGAAGGAGGCTTCAGTACTGTGATTTCTCTTTCTCTTTCTTTTTCCACCTCTGTGTCTGTCTTAAAAAAAAATAATCGCCAAATGCTTCCAATCTGCTCCCATGTTGGGGAACTACTGAGATATAATAGTTGTCATAACAAAGTGCCACAGACTAGGTAATTCAGATAACACGTTTCTTTCTCCAAAGTTCTTAAGACCACGAGTCTCAGACCAACCAGTTTCTCCTTAGGTCTCTCTCCTTGGCTTATCACTTTCTTCTCACACTGTCACTGGGTCTTCCCTCTGTGACCAAATTTCTTTTTTGTTTGTTTGTTTGTTTTATTTTTATTTATTTATTTTTTTGCCTCCAAGGTTATTGCTGGGGCTCAGTGCCTGCACTACGAATCCACTGCTTCTGGAGGCCATTCTTTCCCCTTTTTGTTGCCCTTGTTGCTTATTGTTGTTGTTGTTGGATAAGACAGATAAATTGAGAGAGGAGGGGAAGACAGGGTGAGAGATAGACACCTGCAGAGCGGCTTCACCGCTTGTGAAGTGACCCCCCCCTGCAGCCGGGTCCTCGAACCGGGATCCCTACACTGGTCCTTGCGTTTTGTGCCAGTTGTGCTTAACCCACTGCGCTACAGCCCGGCGCCCTGTGAAATAATTTCTAACAAAGAACACCGGTAATATTGGAGTAGGTCCACCCATATGCGCTAGTTTTGTCTTTATTCCGTCTTTAAATGCCCTGTCTCCAAGTAACATTGCATTTCTGAGGTTGAGGCACTAAGGGCGTTAGTTTTCTGCATAATGATTTTGAGCTGGGGTAGGAGGGGCTCACAAATCAGCCTAGTAGCAGGAACCATCCTTCAAGTATAGCGTGTCTCACACTTGGGTGCACAAAAATACCACCTGGGGACCATTTCATACTTCAGGCTCCAATTGAGTAAGTCTGCCTGGGGCTCAGGATTCTGCAGGCTGCCACGCTTTAGACCTTGCCTTCCCTGGGCGTGGGTACACAGGCAATACTTTTAAATAGCAGTAGCTTGCCTCTGCCTAGAGCAGTGATTCTGAAACTCTATCAAGCATTAGAATCACCTGGAGAGCTTGGTGTAAGCAGATTACTAGGTCCATGACTCGATTTCTGATTCTAGAGGTCTCCAGTAGAGCCCCTGAATTTTCATTTTTAACCAAGCCTGATAACTGGGCTGATGGTGGTAAGGAGAAATGCTATTTCCTGACCCACCAAATCTCTTTGACATTTCCAGCCTTGATGGCATTGGGTAAGTCTGGTTCATGACACACATTATTGCAGGAGAAGTTTATCTGAAAGATCTGCTATCCTAATTCCTGATAGTGTTGCACCTTTTCATTTGCCAATTTTAATTACTTTTTCTTCCAGCAGGACAAAGGACAAGGAAATGGGAGAAAAGGCAGTATGGAGGCTTCTTTTAATGTTTTATGCAAATGGAGGTAAATGAATACAGAGGCGGTTATACTTCAGCCTGTTTCTGTATTCAGGTTTCTTCCCCAATCACAGAGCTGAATTGCAGTTTGCTCTTGTAGCAGCTCAAAGATGATTTTATGAGACTGGCTGCTTGCTTCTCCTGTGTGATTTTTTTCCCCCGGAAGGATTAACTATTCTAGGGATTGCACACTCGAGAGGAATTGCATGTCTTCTCAGAACCTTTTCATTTAAAAGTACTTCTAATTGAATCACTTTTTTAAAAAATTTCTACATGAGATAACAGTGAGCTGTGTTGAACTATAACCCTTCTCCAAAATAATTGACAATGGGTAAATATTATAGTTTGCTCATTTTAGAGATCAGTCAGTGAAAGTCATACTCTGACTATTATTACTTATGGGACTAAAATAATAGTACAAGGTGGGGAAGCTAGTACAGTGGTGATGCAGAGAGACTCTTATGCTTGAGGCTCCAAAGTCCCAAGTTCAATCCTTTGCACCACCATAAGCCAGAACTGAGCAGTGCTCTTGTAAAAGAAAAAATATGTAAATATGAGACTATGATTAAAAGAATTTATAGCTTTATTCTAGTGACCTGGGCATACTCTTAGGAATGTGATTATAATTTAAAAAGTAGAAATCTTAATAATAATAGAGGTTTTTGGTTGATTGTGGCATGCTAGTTTATTGTATCTGCAATAGTATCTCAGCTAATGTCAGTTCTCTATTGCCATAATCTGCAAAATAAATGACCATAAAATATAAACATATGCCAGTAAGCATTTATTTTATTTTGTTTTTTTTGCTCCCATGTCTTTGTGTCACCTCTAGGTTGGCTAGACTGCTTTGCTGATCTCAGCTGAGATTATTTACATATGTTGAGGTTGCCTAGATATTGGCTGATCTAGAGCAAGTTTGATTAGAGTAACTGGGCTGCCTGGGCTGTTTCATTTGTTATTTTAGCTGTGTCCTCAGGGCTCTGGCAGGGATGTGTTAGAGAGCAAGTGGCAATAAACAGACCTCTTCAAGAACACAGTAGTGAGCACCACTGGATAGTGTATGATGAATGGGACAGACCACACAAACGTATATATCACATATGATTGTCTACTCTATAAATGGTGATGAGGGAAGAGGGCAACTTTGACTACAGCCAGAAGTTTCAGAAAAACATGGAACAAGCCACAGTTGGAAAGAAGTACCGCCGCAGTTGGCTCACTGGCAACCTGTGACATTAATAGAAAATAAATTTGAGTTATTGTACACCATTTAATACTGATTTCTTTGTTGTACAGCAGAACTGATGGATGCATACTTTAATGGTTATTTTATAGTGAAATTATGAAAATGTAGTGGACTTTGTCTCTACTCTGAGCTCCTAGGAAAGCTTATTGCTAGATTTAGTAGTGGTGGTGGTAGTAGTAGTACTAGTAATAGTAGTAGCAGCACTGTGGAATCAGGGAAGCCTGTCACTCTGAGGTGCCCAAGCTGCCATAGAGACCCTGGAGATCAGGATCAGACAGACCAGAAAGCAGGGACAAAAACAAAAACCAAACAAACAAAAAAACAGACCTCTTGAGACTGAGACTCATTACTGTTGGCCAAAACGGGTCACATAGCTAATGCCCAGAGTGAGAGAGGGATGGCTCCTCAAAGTTAAGTGCCAAAAGGTACGGATGGGGAGTCGGGCGGTAGCGCAGCGGGTTAAGCGCATGTGTCGCAAAGCACAAGGACGGGCCTAAGGATCCCGGTTCGAGCCACAGGCTCCCCACCTGTAGGGGAGTCGCTTAACAAGCGTTGAAGCAGGTCTGCAGTTGTCTGCCTTTCTCTTTCCCTCTCTTGTCTTCCCCTCTTCTCTCCATTTCTCTCTGTCCTATCCAACAATGATGACATCAATAACAACAACAGTAATAACTACAACAGTAAACAACGAGGACAACAAAAGCGAACAAATAAATTATTTTTTAAAAGGTATGGATGTGAGGAGGTGTGAAAAACTTTTTTGTTTGTTTTTTTAAAGATTTTATTTTTTTTCTCTTTTGTTGCCCTTGTTCTTTATCATTGTTGTTGGATAGGACAGAGAGAAATCGAGAGAGGCGGGGAAGATGGGGAGAGAAAGATAGACACCTGCAGACCTGCTTCACTGCCTGTGAAGCAAGCCTCCTGCAGGTAGGGACCCGGGGGCTCCAACCGGTATCCTTATCCTTGCGCTTCGCACCATGTGCACTTAACCCTCTGCACCACCGCCTGGCTCCTTGTTTATGTTTCTGTAATCACAGATAGAAAGTTCAGAGGCATTAAGTCACATAGTTGATCATGTTATAAGAAATGCAACCGGAGCAGGTGGTGGCGCACCTGGTTGAGCACACAAATTACAATGTGCAAGGACCCAGGTTCGAGCCCCTGGTTCCCATCTGCGGGGGAAAGCTTCACGAGTGGTGAAGCAGTGTTGCGGGTATCTCTCTGTCTCCTTCTCTATCACCCTCTTACTTCCTGATTTCTGGCTGTATCTATCCAATAAGTAAATAAAGATAAATAAGAAATGCAACCAAGACTCAAAAGTAACTTTGATGCCCAAACAGCTCTTTTTCTAGATTATCCTACATTGCTTTTCTACTTTTCTCTCTCTCTCTCTCTCTTTTTTTTTTTTTTTTTTTGCCTCCAGGGTTATCACTGGGGGTCCATGCCTGCACTGCAAATCCACTGCTCCTGTGGCCATTTTTTTTTCCGATTTTTTTGGATGACAGAAATTGAGAGGGGGAAGGGAAGACAGAGGGAGAGAGAAAAATAGACACCTGCAGACCTGCTTCACCGCTTGTGAAGTGACTCCCCCTGCAGGTGGAGAGCTGGGGACTCGAACTAGGGTCCTTGTACTTTGTACTATGGGTGTTTAGCCTGGTGTGCCACCACCTAGCCTCCTCTACTTCTTATTGTACCCTGTTTAGAAGAGAAAAATGTGTCAACAGAAGGTATATGGCTAGAAGATAAGAATGGCTTTTGTAAATGAAGTTACAGTTGATGTGCGCACATGTGGGTGTGTGCGTACATATATTTAATTTTTGTGTTTGCTCAATTTAAAGTGCTTTTAAAAAATTTTTTATTAGCCTACGTGATGCCTTTATATCAAGTAACTAACACCTTTCCCCTTTTTTAGTTTTCATATTTATTTGTTTTGTTGCCCTTGTTTTATTGTTGTAGCTATTTTTGTTGTTGTTGTTACTGATGTTGATATTGGATAGGCCAGAGAGTGATGTAGAGAGGAGGGGAAGATGGGGAGAGAGAGACACCTGCAGACCTGCTTCATTGCCTGTGAAGTGATTCCCTTGCAAGTGGGGAGCCGGGGGCTTGAACCAGGATCCTTATGCTGGTCCTTGGGCTTTGTGCCATGTGTGCTTAACCCACTGTGCTACCTCCTGACTCCCCACATTTCCCTTTGTAACCTAAAAACGAGTTCAGCTTGTGACCCTGCCTTTTTTTAAAAAAAATTATTTTAATTTATTTATAAAAAGGAAATACTGACAAAACCATAGGATAAGAGGTACAACTCCACACAGTTCCCACCACCAAAACTCTGTATCCCATCCTCTCCCCTGATAGCTTTTCTATTCTTTAACCCTCTGGGAATATGGACCCAGGGTCATTATGGGGTGCAGAAGGTGGAAGGTCTGGCTTCTGTAATTGCTTCTCCACTGAACATGGGTGTTGACAGGTCAATCCATACTCCCAGCCTGCCTCTCTCTTTCCCTAGTGGGGCGGAGTTCTGGGGAATCGGAGCTCCAGGACACATTGGTGTGGGTTGTCTGTTCAGGGAACTCTGGTTGGCATCATGCTAGCATCTGGAACCTGTTGGCTGAAAAGAGTTAACATACAAAGCCAAACAAGTTGTTGACTAATCCTGAATCTAAACGCTGGAATAGTGCAGATGAAGAGTTGGGGGGGGGGGGTCTCTGTTCTGTAGATAGTTAGTAGGCATATTTTAGTTCTATTCCAAAGGGCCTATGACTATACTAGTGTTTTTTTTTTCTCCTGAGCCTGAAATCTGATAGCAGGTGGATCCTAGTTATTGTCTGGAGAGATGATGTCATGGCTGGAAAAAGGACCAGAAAGCTGGATCAGGGAAGAGAGTAGCTCCCAGATATGGGAAAGGTGTATAAATATTGTTGACCCCATCGATTTGATGTGATCTGGGGCCCATATTCAGCTTAGGAGCCTATGTAACCTCTGCATCCCTCTAGATCCTAGCTCACATTCTGTGTTCATGAGTAGGAACGTTCCAAGCTGCCCCAATATCAGGACCCATCTTCCTCTGGTGTAGCATAGAGTATGCTTTCCAGCCTCCCTTCAGAGGATGGAACATTCTCTACCATTGTTGATCCAAGTTGAGAGTAAGGTCCTATGGGGGCCCACAAAGGGGTCTGTTTTGTTGTTCCTGATATAGATGACAGGTAACAATGGAGAAAGGGATTTATTCAAGGTCTAGGCCCCTCATGTCTGGGAGTCTCAGGACTCCCTGAATAGAGCCCCAGCTAATGGGGTGGCCTGATAGTGACTAAAGAGTCATCATTAACGTATACCAGTCTCTAGCCCTTACTCAGCTTTTGCAGTCCTTGCTTTGATAAGGTTAGCTTTGGAGTAAGGGAAGTGTAATAGGAAGTAGGTGAGGAGGTTATCAAAGTCTAAGTAGACACTATTTCATTATGAACTTTATACTAACTCACTGCAGACTAATGTGTACTTTTGCTTTCAGGTATATATTTTGCCCTAGTTTATGGATACGTGTGAACATATGCTCTATCTCATGGGACCTGGTCTATATCTAGGTTTTGGGACTTTGTTAGGAAGTGAACCTCCTGGAATGGAATTAGAGAATCCTATGAAAGGAAAGGTCTCATCCGAGTAATGAGGCTGAAGGGTTGACATTCCACGCCTGACGTCTCTGGACACAGTCTGAAGTGAAGCATGCTGAGGTGGTACTCGTTGCATTGATTAGGTTGGGATCGACAGATGCAACCTCATTTGGTATGAATTGAGAGAAACACGCAGGAAAATGAGCCCACACTAGAGGTTCTAGGACTAGGGGATATATAGGCTCTATAGAGGAAGCGAGAGGTTCCTGCTACCTTAGGGTTTAAGACGGCAATAGATAGTTATTGCTATAATCACATTATTTGGCAATTGGATTAACTTTGAAATACCCCTTTGTTAGGATTTGCTGTATCATCCACAACATCACCATAATTTATGTCCTTTGACATTATTTGTATGTAGCTGTGGTGACCTTGCCTTTAAAAAAATTTTTAAATTTATTTTAGTGAGAGAGATACAGAGAGAAAGATACTGAAAGACTAGAGCACTGCCTCAACTCTGGTTTACAATGGTGCTGGAGATTGAATTTGGGACCTCAGAACCTGAGGCATGTAAGTCTTTTGCATGTAACCACTATACTGTCTCCCTAGTCTCCTATAAATCTTTATTTATTTATTTATTTTACCAGAGCTCTGCTCAGCTCTGGCTTGTGGTGCTAGGGATTCGATCCGGGACTTTGGAGCTTCAGGCATCAGAGTCTCTTTGCATAGCCATATTGCTATCTACCCCTGATCCCCATAAATCTTTTTAACAAGGTCAGAAGCAGGTTTCCAGTGGTCCCATTTACTATGGAGATATTGAAAAGTGTGGGCCTTGCTATTGATAAAATAGTTCCCATACAATTTTTTCAAAGTTGTCCAGATTGAATTTTCTGCTGTCACAAATGTTTTATGTTCACCCTCAAGAATTTCATATATTCTCCGATGCTCCTGGTGAGTTTTGCCAGCCATTGATAGTGTCCTCAAATACTATCCAGGGTGAGAGGTGACCTGCCATGTTTCCAGCCTGATCACCTGACCCCCCTTCCCAGAGTAGACCAGCTCAGTTTTGTGGAGGGATGATGCACGAGGATTCCAGAGTCCAGTGCCACTCAAGCATTTGAATTGCGGAGAGAATACTGTTTCTCCTGATTTCACACTCAGTCTTCAAACTTATGATTCCCCATGTTCATTGCCTCCAGGGAGAGAATAACCTGGTCAGGCTGTCTGGCTGGTCTGAAAGTTGGCTTTCTCACTGTAAATTACTAAGTCATTTTAAACAGTCAGGACTGCTGTGAGTGTGAGTCAGCAGCCTGCCACCACCTTCCAGCCTGATAAATGCAGGGACACTGATAAAATCAGTTATCTGCAGTTGTACTGCTCAAAGCCAGACATGACGATGATGATTCACCAAAATGAATTAAGACTGGCTAACATTGATTAATCGGTTTCTTTGCACCAGGCGCGGTGCAGTTTTGTTGACGTTCTTTAGTCTCCATCACAACTTTTGTGAGGCAGTGCTTTTTCATTCCCCTTTACAAATAGGAAGATTGAGGTGTGGAGTACAAACTTGCTCCATAGTAAGTGACCACTGTTGTCCAGAATTCTAATTGCCACCCAATAGATCCTTTCTCACCTTCTTCCCTTAATGGCAGAATCCAGTTTTATTCCTGTTGAATAGTCCCTGTTATCCTGCATCTTTTGCACCAAAATCTGATCCCATGACGGAATTCTTCTGCTAAGATAGAATTGTGTGGGATTTCTAGGGAGACCACGTAGAGAGAGAGGTTTTGGCTAGGAGGACAGACTTTTTATCCCTAAATCCAATAGCTTACCTTAATTGTAGACAAGATAGCTGTAGCCACCTTGTACTATGAAGTGATCTCTTGGATATAAGCTGTCACTGAAGTTTTTAGCTCAGAAAGCTAGCAGAAGGAAAGGGCCTTTCCTGCTGTCTGAACATACTGGATATTCACCTAGTTGAGAACAAAGGTAGCCGTGACTCTTGGGGAGGCAGTGGGCAGTATTTATACACTAAGTGGCCAATATTTGAACTTTAGTAGATAATGTATGTTTGTGTCCTAGCTCTAGCACTTACTAGCTGTGTGTTCTGGGCCCATCTTGTGCCTCATTACACACCCTTTCAGCCAAGCCATTGAACTAATAATCAGTCTCATGTAGATGTACCCAGATAGCCCCTTGCCTCAGCCTCACAGTGAATATTCACTTTCTAACCTAGGATGACTTTGGGGTTTCAATGCAGAAGCCTGATACAGTTTCAGGGAATACCCACACAAGTATTTTTGTGGGGGAGTGAAAAGTCTAATGCACAATGGGAGGTGGGATTTAGTTTTTTCCTTCTTCCTTCCTTGGCTAGCTAATTCTGAAATGTGTTCTGGTTTTGTCAGCTTTTACTGCTGTTCTCAGAGAATCTGAACAGGACTCAGTCTCGGTTGCCTATGGTTATGATCAACTCAAAAATACACTCCTGTATTGATTGTCATTTCTATTCTATTTTCCCAACTGCCTAGAACACCTTTCCTCAATGAACTACTTGTAGTGCAGACCCTTTTCTCAGGCTCTGTTTTCCAAGAAGAATTCAAGTCATGACATTTTATAGCCTTGAAATAAGCTGTACTAATAAGACTTTGGCATATGCTGACATTGTTTATTTATTTACTTACTTATTCCCTTTTGTTGCCCTTGTTGTTTTTATTGTTGTAGTTATTAATGTCATCATTGTTGGAGAGGACAGAGAGAAATGGAGAGAGGAGGGGAAGACAGAGAGAGGGAGAGAAAGAGAAACACCTGCAGACCTGCTTCACCGCCTGTGAAGTGACTCCCCTGCAGGTGGGAAGCCGGGGGCTCAAACTCGGATCCTAAGCTGGTCCTTGCGCTTTGTGCCACGTGCACTTAACCAACACTGTGCTACTGCCCGACTCTCTCCATATGTTGACATTTTTGATTCCCTTTATATGATGAGATGTATGTTATCCTTGGTGTACAGAGGTGACAATATACTATAACACTTGATATTATAATGTTATGAAATAGATATGAATCAAGAGGAATTCGTATATCATGTTGATGGGTATTCACGTTTGGTAAAAACCATTTTACAAAAGAAAACTTAGCACTGTCATGTAAAGTTGAGTGTCCACATAGCTTCTGACCCAACAATTCTATTTCTAGAATTTCTATTTCTAGTATAACACCTAGAGAAATTTTTCTGCATGTGACCCAGGAGCTCTCCTTAATAATGTCCTTTGTGACATGATTCACAACACAGAAATACTGGAACAACCCAATTGTTCACTGATTAGAAAATAAAAGAAATGTCAGAATTTCACATTATTTCACAATATCATCACAATGAATCAATCGTTGTTGTATGCAATAGCATAGTTGCATGTTAGAAATAAGACACTGGCTGAAAAACGAAGTCTCCAAAGATTTCACGCAATTGGCCATATTTTTTTTATGAAGCTCAAAAGCAGTACTGATGAGAAATTAGAAGGAGCCATGCATAACAGTTCCTAACATGATGGTTTAGCTTTAAAAAATTTCGACATAAAACTTGCAAGATTCATAATGATCAATACAACACTATAGCCTTAAGTGTATCTCTCCAAAACATACTTTGAAAAATTATTTTGCCATATGCCCATCTCCTCTGCCTGCTCCCAGGACCAACATGGCTACAGCTGCTGAGCTGCTGGGCAGAGAAGGCTCATGCCCCCAGCTATTTGTCAGATCATTTCAGCATCAAAAGAAAACTGGGGTGAAGTGACCTATCTCAACTTCTCCAGGAGCCTGGTTGAGTGCTTACTTTTTGGTTCTTTAATCATCAGGTGCACTGTCCTGTCCTAGTGTTGACACCAGAGTCCTGCCCTCTTCTTCCCAAAGTTCCCCTGGATCAGGCAAGCCAGGGGTTTACCCTTTACCCTCACTCCTATCCCTAGGGCCCAGCGTCACCCTTTCCATCTCCAGGCTGTCATTCCCTCTGTACAGTGTTCTGCCCCTGTGGGTGTTGTTATAAATGGCCTCTTGAAAGGGGGCAGGTCAACCCCACAGCCCTGCCCACCGTCCGAGAGGTTGTGATACACAGATGTTGATGTAAGACTTTTTTTTTTTTTTCACCTCCAGGGTTATCATTGGGACATGGTGCCAGCACTACAAATCCACTGCTCCTGGCATCAATTTTATTGGATAGGACAGAGAGAAATTGATAGAGTAGGGGGAGACAGAGGGAGAGAGACACCTGCAGACTCGGATAGTCGCTTGTAAAGTGTCCCCCTTATAGGTTTGCACCTATCCTTGCACTTAGTACTATGTGTGCTTAACCGAGTGCACCACCACTGACCCAATGTAAGACATTCTCACAGGTGTGAGATGGAAATCTGTGTAGTTTTTAATTGGCATTTCTCTAATGATAAGGGGAACATTTCTTCATATGTCTGTGGGCCACATGTATCTCTTCTTTCGAAAACTGTTGTGTTCTGTGACTGTGTAAGTGGCCTTAGCATTATTAAGGTAGGTTAAGCTAGCACCAGCAAATATTGTGCTCCTGCTTTGTCAAGTGGATGGCCCAGGGTTTGAGCCTGCCCACCCCACCTTGGAGGAAGCTTAGCTGCTGTGGTATCTCTCCCTATTTCCAACTGTCTTTTCATCTGAAAATGTCACCCTGGTGTGGTGAAGCGAGGACAAGGAGAAAACAAGGCAGGAAAGGATAGGCCACACATATTTTTAACAGGTAGGATATACTAAATGCATTTTGGACTCTGTATTTTCAGCTTAAGGGGCTTGTTGGGGACAGAACCCCATCATAAGTCAGGGAAAATCTGTACAGGATAAAATGGAAAGCACAGTAAACCACAAATGGAGGTCAGTGTTTTTCTGGTGGCGAGACAGGGCTGAGGCAAGGTGGCAACATACAGTAGAGTCACTGGCATTAGTAACGTGCTATTTCTTGAACTGGGTGATAGGGTTGTAGAGATTCATTTATCACTATCATTTGTTTCCGTGTCATAGAATTTTTGGTAATATATCAGGTAATGTATAATAATTAAAAAAAAAAAAAAAAGGAGCCACTTGCACTTGCTAGAGCACGCAAGTTACCAAACATGAGCACACAAGTTCAGGGTCCAGGTCCGAACCTGCACCAGTGATAGAGCAATGCTGCAGGGGTCTCTCTTCCCCATTCCCACTACCTATTTTTCTGTCTCTATCATAAAAGAAAAAAATATGGTCACCATGAGTGGTAGTGTCACTGGATAGGTACCAAGCTCCAGGGATAACCTTGGTAGCAGAAACAAAATGGAGTCACCATCGGCAGAGAAGCTGTGTTCGCAGCTCATGGCCTTGGTAAAAGCCTCTGCTGGCCCTGACTCCTGGCTCTCAGTGTTTTTCGTCATGTGCTGCCTTTTCCCCCTTTGTGTTCCCAAGTATACTGTAATCAATTAGAATGGCAGGACTCAAGATTCCCTTTCCGTGTGGCCCTTATAGGTTCATATCTTCTAGAGTCTTTTCAAAAAAGCAGCTCTGTACAGATGTGGGTACTTGCCTGTGGTTCCTAGATGGTCCTCACTGCTCTGCTTGGTCCAATTGCCATTTTGCTGCTGGTCTCCGCAGAGAACTTGGAGACTAGTCAATCCCCTGAGTCTCTGTGCGGTGTGTGTATATTGGGAGTGGTGAAGCTAGTCAACATTAATGTGACATTTCTACTTATAATTTCAAACCTAGTCCTTTGCTTCCTTTGACAGTGACACCATATACCAGGTACTAAGGTTTTAAATTCTCGGTCAGGGCATTTAACTTTGAAAACATGTTTGTGTTGTGGGCCCTCTGATAAGCCTGTGGCTTGTTTACCAGAATAGTGGTTATGAATCTTATTTAGTATTTGGAGTGGCCATTAGACCCACTTAAGGATCTTGTTGTTAATAAATTCACAAATTAATAAAGAGGTACATACATTACTATATCACAAATGGCCACCCCAAATCTAAAATAGTAGTAAACATAAAGGGTACAGCAGAATATCTATAATAACTGTCATATTACGTGAAAAATACCGTGGTATAATATTTTATTTGATAGAGACAGAGATTGAGAGGGAAGGGGGAGGGAGATAAGGGAGAGAGACAGAGAGACACCTTGTAGCCCTGCTTCATCACTTGTGAAGCTTCCTCCTGTGGGTGGGGACCAGGGAGCTTGAACCTGGGTCCTTGCACACTGTAATATGTGTGCTTAATCAGGAATGCCACTATCTGGTCCCGTTTTTTGTTGTTGTTGTTTTTTGTTTGTTTTGTTTAGTTTATCAGAGCACTACTTAGCTTTGGCTTCTGGTGGTGTGCAGGATTGAGTCTGGGACTATAGAGCCTCAGGCATGAGAGTCTCTGCATAACCATTATCTACTGCCCACCCCCAAACTTGGGCATCCCTGGACCTTAGGTTCAAAAACTTGCTGTAATCAAAACAAAGGAAGATGAAGAAAATCTTAATTTTTTTTTCAGGGGCTAGGGAGATAGCATATTGGTAATACAAAGACATTAGTGTGCCTGAGGCTCAGATGTCCCTGGTTCAATCCCTCACACCACCATAAGCCAGAGCTGAGCAGTGCTTTGGAAGAAACTTTTTTTTTCACATGATACCACATTTTAATTTGTTTTATTAATTTGTCACTAGTTAACAATACTATAGAAATTCAAGGGTATAGGTTCACTCCTATGTGTATAGGATTCACAGTGTCTGCCACCAAATTTCTAGTGCCATCTCATTGTTGAAAAGCTCCCTACCCATTCGTCCTATCACACCCCACCAGTTCTAGGTGAGTCAAACGTTAGTTTTAATGTGAATACCCATTGCTACCTAGACCCCTAACCCATCGAGGCAGGCAGGAGAGATGCAAGTGTGTCCTCGCAAGTCCCACTCTCACTTCACCACCATTCTCTGGGAGTGCCTTGCTCTTCAGTGCTCTGCAGACAGGTTTATATACTTCCTTCAGCAAGTCCTGCTTCCTCAGAGAATTTCCTCTTACATTTTTCATTATCAGTCATCCTTTTCTCCTCTTTTCCTCACTTAGAGTCCTCTACCTTTGGATAACTCTAGTATGACTTCCACTAGTTCTGGAGAGCTTTTCCTTCAAGGCCTTTCCACTGTGCTGAGTTACCACGAGCTGAACACACCTCCCTTCTTATTCTCAGAGATTGCTCAGTCTCTACACCTAAGGGAAAAGAAGCATCTTCTTGACTGCCCCATAAATTAGATGACTGCTCGAGAGTACAGTGAAGCTGATACTCTACACTTTTTATGCAGATCAGGGGTAGTTTGCTATTTATCCCACAGCCCCTTTCAACAAGGCTATTAACTGGTTATAGTCCTCTTAATGTTTCTTCTCTGAGCTGCACAAAACACCTGGCTGCAGTTTTGAATTTTCTGTTTGTATATGCCTGGTTAGGTGCTTAGATAGTGTCATCTGTGGTTTCCACAATGATCATTTAATGGGGTTAGCACTCTCCGTTCCCTTTCCCCTTCCCTTCACTTTTTTTTTTTAATTCTTTTCTTTCTACAGATTTAGGCTGGACCAGGACCTCATGCATGTGATTTCTTTTTCTTTTATTATTAATAATTTATTTATTTGGATAGAGACAGATAGCAACTGAGAGGGAAGGGGACATATTATAGAAAGGAACAAGAAGAGAAACAACTGCAGCACTGCTTCGCCACTCCTGAAGCTTCCCCCGTGCAGGTGGGGACCAGGGGCTTGAAACCCAGTCCTTGTGCATGATAATGTCTGATCTCAACTGGGTGTCACCACCCAGCCCCCATGCATGTGATTTCACTATTCCCAGCCTACTATTGTCTCATGTGGAGAGGCAGAAGAGGGAGAAATCCTACAGTACAGGAGCTTCCATTGATACCATGGCATTCCTGTGCAGTGCTGGGATTTCAACCTGCGCTGCCATGCACATGGCAAGCCATGAGCCCTACCCACTCAACTAGCTCACTGACCCTCGCACTTGCAGTTTCTAAGCACAGGAAAAACTTAAACCAATGATGACACATGGATTTTGACTCACTGTCATAGTCTGTGTTTTCATATTAGTCAACACTGGGAATTTACTTTGTAAACAAAAGCATAATTCAGGGGCCGGAAGCATACTTCACCCGGTGAAGTATGTCCCTTGAGTACATAGTTCAATTTTGAGCCATATCACCCCATGGGGTTGCTGTGGTCCTGGAGGAAGCTGTGGTGCCCCTTTCTGCTTCTGTTATGTCTCTCTGAATGAAAAAGTGGTCCAGGAATGTTCAGACACACACACACACACACACACACACACACACACACACACACACACACACACACACACACACACACACATTATTATCCAGTAACATGGTGACAAATTCAACTTCAGTAGAGCACACAGTGAAATGAGGATTTCTTTTTATTTATTTAGCTTTTGATGTCATCGTTGTTAGATAGGACAGAGAGAAATGGAGAGAGGAGGGGAAGACAGAGTGGGGAGAGAAAGAGACACCTGCAGACCTGCTTCGCCGCCTATGAAGCAACTCCCCTGCTGGGGGCTCAAACCGGCATCCTTATGCTGGTCCTTGCACTTCGCGCCACGTGCACTTACCCACTGCGCTACCACCCAACTCCCAAAATGAGGATTTCTTTTTACCCTGGGTCCTTGTACCCCTTTTCAGAGGTATCTCCTATTGACTGTTACTGGTATTTCCTCAGAGCTGTCAGTGCATGTATTCTTCTTCTTCTAGCGTTTGCCAGTGCATGTATTAGCATATAGCAATCATTCTACTGCTTCAGATTCTTAGGAAAAGGCCCCAGTGAGGGATATCAGGACAATAAAAGGAAAATAAAAACAGAAGGGCAGTAGCAGACCAAAGATGATTAGTTCAGACCTAGAATTCTTAATTCAATCCCTATTTGTTGGGGAAATCATTTGTCCAAGTTTGTTTGTTTGTTTCTGCTGGAGCTTTGCCATGTCTGTGAATTCTATTTTTTGTTGTCATTGTTTGTGCTCCTCTGTCACCTGCCAGGGAGAGTGAGGGGCATGTGGTGCAGAGCCACACCACTCCATTTGTCCTGGCTGGTGCTGTTGAGTCACAGTCAGCTGGTTGCAGGAGATGTGGGTCAGCTGAACCGCAGCTGACCACACATAAAGGAGAATGTTGGCCCCAAGGCCAGCCCAAGCCTGCCTAGCCCAGCACTGCAGATTCAGAGGCCAAATGAATGTCAAGCATTTGGAATTATTACATAGCACTACTTCAGTAATGGATAATTGGCAATAGTAATATATATTGTAGGTTTTCTTTTTTAAATATTTATTGGATAGAGACAGAAATCAAGAGGGAAGGGGGAGATAGAGAAAGAGAAAGGGAGAGACCTGAGAACTGCTTCATCACCTGTGAAGCTTCTGCCTGCAGGTGGGGACTGCAAGTGAGGACTGGGGCCTTGAACCCGGATCCTTGTGCACTGTAACATGTACACTCAACCAGGTGAGCCACCACCCAGCCCCTTATATTGTAGGTTTTCTAGGAGACCCAGAGCACCTGGTTTGGGGGGTTACTGAGCCAGAAAAACTTTCAGTCACATCACGGGCTGTGTCTAGCAGAAACCTCACTTCTCACTTAGCACCAGGTTTGCTAGAGCCTGAAAAAAGGAACCTTCGTTGTTATTCTGCTTGCGAGAAATCAGCTGATTTCCTATACTAACTTTACTTGTTCATTCCATACCTTCTGTGGATGCATTCTTTTTTCTGTCCTTTTTACCACTCCACTTCTCTGAGATGATTTTTTTCAGTACTCTGGGGGCTGAGCTTGAACTTTCGTCAAGAAGGTAACAACAGATGTACTATCCCAGTGAGGTTGTTGTTGTTGTTTTGCCTCCAGGGTTATTGCTGGGGCTTGCTGCTTGAGCTATGAAGCTGCTCTCTGGCAGCTTTTTCCCATTGTTGTTGTTGTTGCTGTTATTGTTGCTGGTGTTATTGTTGGATAGGATAAGAGAGAAATTGAGAGAGGAGGGGAAGACGGGGGTGGGGGTGTGGGGGTGGGAGACTGACACCTGCTTCACCTCTTGTGAGGCAACACTCCTGCAGGTGGGGAGCTGGGGGCTCAAACTGGGATCCTTACACCAGTCCTTGCACTTTACACTATGTGCACTTAACTTGTTATGCTACCACCTGGCCCCAAGTTTGCTCTCTTTTTAAAAAAAATTTGAGGGGCTAATAAATTTTAGCATATTTATTTATACATGTGTATGGTTTCCCAGTTCTGAATGACAGGTGTCTGCTACATACTCTTTATACCCTCCCATTAAGAGTAGGGCCCCAAACCTACTCTCCCTCAGACCCCCTATTCATGCTCTTTGGGGGGTGTGTAAAGGAAGAAACCCCCCTACACTCCTATGCTTAGCTCAGTATCCTAAATACCTAGACATTGACACTGTTGTGTTGCTCGTTTGTGTACACATGCATACTTGCTCTCCAGGTCCATGTGTTCGAATGGCCCCCTGGAGTGTCTGGTCTGGGTTTTGTGGCATAAAGTGATTGATTGATAGATTGATTGATTGATTGAAGGCATTGCCATCAAATGAAAGGGTGTGGATGTAGGTGCATTTATTTCTGAAGTACTAGTTGTTAGGTTGGCCACATGAAACTTTTCATTTGTTTTTTTTTTTATTCCTCTCTGAAGACTATGTTCCAACTAAATATTTACTGAAACATTTGGTGACCTTTCTGTGTTTAATTTAATAGGCAAAACCATGCTGTTGTTAACACTACAAACACTGAAATAAGATTGTGTTTGTGCAGTCTTTCAAGGGATGATTTTTAGTACAACTGGGTGATAAATTAAATATTCATCTATGTAGCATGGAACTCTAGAGACACTTCAGACTGTGGCAGTGTGACCGGGAAGTTTACGGGGCGATCTGAAGGTAGTCTGCTGTTGCTAAGGTGCACCTTGGCACAAATAACCGTGCGTGTTCAGGCACTTTCATTTAGCATCTGTTAGATTGGTGGAAACTGTTAGTTGAGAATAATAAATTCAGTTGAGTAGCAAAGAGTTTGGAGCCTCCATGCATTCTAATTCTTAATATTTTCTGAGGTGCATTTCCTTGTATGCCACCAAAACTTTCTGGCTAAAGTCTGAAAGTTCTGTTCAGAAAGGTGCCAGATATGAACATCAAGACATAGACCAGGGAAAAGCTGCTGCCGTACATGGCAGCCTTCCACTACTCCTCTCCCTACAGATTCTTCTCCTTCATCCAACTGTTGATGGCATCATGTCTATTCCTCCCTTTGTCGATACTTTTCACTCTGTCTAGAAGATCTCCCTGGCCCATAAGGCCAAGCTTAACTGTTAGGTCAGAATTTAGAATTCTCCTGGTTCACTAGGCTTTTGTTCCCCCTCACTTACTCCTCCTTTTTAAAATTTCTTTCTTTCTTTTTTTTTTTTGGGGGGGGGGAGTTAATGGTTTACAGAACCGTTGCTGGCACATGGGTACAATTTCTTATCTCACCATGATAGGTGTCTACAAAACAGTCTCACCCCAAACCTAGGTCCTTTTGTACCATCTTGCACCAGGACCTGAAAGCCCCCCCTCCCACACACAACACCACTCTCCCTATTCTCCCTTCCCAGAGTCCTTTGCTTTGGTGCAATACATCAAACTCAGTTCAAGTTTTGCTTTGTGTTTCCCCACTGTTCTTACTTCTCAACTTCTGCCCATGAGTGAGATCATCCCATGTTCCTCCACCTTTTTCTGGTTTATCTCACTAGCTCCATCCAAAAGGAGGTGAAGAAGAAGACATTTTTTAAAATTGTCTGCAGGGTTACCACCGGGACTCAGTGCCTGCAGGACAAATTCACTGCTCCTCGTGGCCACTGTTTTTTCTAGTAGTAGTAGCAGTAGCAGTAGCAGTAGCAGTAGCAGTAGCAGTAGCAGTAGCAGTAGCAGTAGCAGTAGTAGTAGTACAAATTCACTGCTCCTCGTGGCCACTGTTTTTTCTAGTTGTAGTGGTAGTAGTGGTGGTGGTGGTGGTGGTGGTGGTGGCGGCAGCAGCACAGTAGCATTAGGTAGAGATAGAAATTGAGATGGGGGGCCGGGCAGTAGTAGGACCAGCTCAAGGATCCTGGTTCGAGCCCCTGGCTCCCCACCTGCAATGGGGTCATTTCACAAGTGGTGAAGCAGGTCTGCAGGTGTCTTTCTGTCTTCCCCTTCCCTCAATTTCTTTCTGTCCTATCCAACAATAGCAGTAACAACAACAGTAGAAAAAAGATGACCTCCAGGAGCAGTGGATTCATAGTGCAGACACCAGGCCCCAGTGATAACCCTGGAGGCAAAATAAAATAAAATAAAATAAATTGAGATGGGAGGGGAAGATAGGCAAAGAGAAAAAGAGACACCTATAACACTGATTCACCCTTTGTGAAGCTTCCACCCTGCAAGTGGGGGACCGGAGACTTGAACCTGGTTTTTTCTACAAGGTAACATGCACAGTCTACTGGATGCACCACTGTCTGCCCTCCCTCCTCTTAAACTTCTAACATCTATACACTTGGCATCTAGTCTAGGCCTCCGGTGTCTCTAAGATGTCTACTCACTGCGAAAATGTTGACTTCTAGGAGATAAAAATACTTACAATTCTGTGTATTCTCAGTCCTCATGTCAGTGCTCTACTGTTACAGCCAGTCCTCAGCTGATGAGGTGTGCTGGAACTTCAGGCACAGAGCTACAGAAAATGGAGCACAGTTTCTTGTGCTTTCTGTAGTGGTAGTCGTGACTTCGCTTTTGAGGTAGCTTTTTTTAAAAAAAATTATTTATTTATTTATTTTATTTATTTATTAAATATTAAATAATTTATTATTAATTATATTAATTATATTAAATATTAATTATATTTAGTAAATATTTATTAAATATTAATTATATTTATTATATTAAACATTAAATTATTTATTATTTATTTATTATTTTTTAATTTTATTTATTTTTTATTTATTTATTTATTATTTATTTTTTATTTTTTAATTTATTTTTTATTTTTTTAATTTTTTTATTTTTATTTTTATTTATATTTATTTTTATTTTATTATTTTTTTAAATTTTTTATTTTTTTAAATTTTTTATTTATTTTCCCTTTTGTTGCCTTTTTGTGGTTATTGATGTTGTTGTTGTTGGATAGGACAGAGAGAAATGGAGAGAGGAGGGGAAGACCGAGACGGGGAGAGAAAGCGACTTCATGCAGGTGGGGAGCCGGGGGCTCGAACCAGGATCCTTATTCCAATCCTTGCACTTTGTGCCATGTGCACTTAACCCACTGCACCACCGCCCAACTCCCCTTAGGTAGCTTCTTAAGAGGGTGTTCAGCATGGTGTAGTGACTCTGTGTGTGTGTGTGTATGTGTGTGTGTGTGTGTGTGTGTGTGTGTGTGTAGATTAAGGATGTTTGTGATAATTGGCTACCCCTTCTCTTCTAAAATGTTAGATGGAGAGCATTGAAGGTAAAGATTATCAAATTCTCTGCAGTTATAAGATGAAATTACTGTGGACAGAATTCTGAATGGCAATAAAACAAAATTATTAGGACTTAACAGTTAATGCTCCATTGTCAAGAGGAGCATTCCAAGCAATAAAATGAGTAAATATTAGTAGAGGGAAAGTGTGGATGTACTTTACGAAGTGTTTAAATCCAAATTCTCTTTCCATTTTGGGCTGTGCCATACCTGGAACTACTGAATGCATTTTTCATCCTTACATATTTGTTCTTACATGATGTGCCTTCTGGCAATGCCCTTTCTTGCCATTTGAAGCAAAGGCACATCTTCTGTGATATAATTCAAATGTGTATGGGTTCTTCAGCCCTCAGACACTAGAGAAGGGGGTCTTTTAGTAAGCCAAGAACATGGCTATTTGGGATATTTCTTCTCCGAGTTTGCACATAGAACACTGGGTGTCATTAAATGTGTCATAAGTTTGTCCTGATTATCTCTTGTCCCCTCACTTAGCTAATCACACATACCACTTTCCTGTTAGTCACCTCTGCTGCCTAGTAACCGATTCTCCATACTGAGGCTTCTTGCTAAGCCAAGCCATCTCGCTAAGCCAAACTATGCTCAGGGGCCTTTTTCTCCGAATCCAGCTAACAGAAAGCTGTCTTGTTTAAAGCTTGGAGATAATGTCAAGAGAAAGGATATTTTAAATCAGATATCAGATAGATTGTATCCATTGGCCCTGCTCCACTGCAGGGGAGGCCTTGCTGTCCTTATTCTACACCCCTTCTGTCTGGCCAGCCATGTTGAGGCCCATCTATATCGCCTCTATAGGAGTCATTCTTTCTATGTCCTTAATCCTTTCTCCTCCATGCAGAAGAAGCAAAAAACCCTTTACAATCATTATAAGCTGTACTGTATGGATCCTGGACACAATAAAGACATTATTCCCCATCCATTCGTTGTCCCTTCCTTGAAACCATCAGCTTGTGATTTTTCTCCACTAGTTCAGTCTTGAGTGTGTAGCAGTCTCTTACCTGCTTAGCTACAAATATTCTCCAAAGTAATGTCTCCAAGACGGAATGTAATACTTTTTCAGGTTTGACTCTGAGGAGTAATAATGACTGTATGATCAAAAACATCATTTTCTTTGTCCTGGAGTCTAGTGGTTTACAAAGGAAGAATATGATTACAGGATTTAAAAGAACTGTAGATTTACAATATAAAAGCATTGTGCCCCTTTTCCAGAACACCCAAAGTATATCTCAAAAGATCTTTTGAGAGAGAGGTGACAGTTCCCCTTATGGTTTCCTATAATTCACGTGACTAGACCACATCCTCCCCTACCAATCAGGCACTTGCTTCAAAGAATGCTCAAACAATTTACATGCAAATTGAAAGTGCTTATCACTTTTTCTGTTAAAATAGTTGACGTTCTTAGATACAGTTGGGTTTTTTTTCTCATTTGTGAAAAAACTTCACTCTTGTCTGAGGAGAGACTTGATACATAGTGACTTAGTTCTAAATTAAGCTTAAGTCAAAGCTTAATTTAGTCTAGTTTTAAGATGTGTGTTTAATTGGTTCTTGCTAAGGATCAGATACCTTACCAGAAACCAGAGATGATTCAGACAAAGATCCCACTCTAAAAAGGCTTACATAACCTCCTGAATCATTATATAAATATAAGGTAGAAAGCTGTGAGGCTTCCTTGATGGGGGGCTTGAACCAAGGTCCTTACTCATGGCGACATGTGCTCTCTACTGGGTGAGCCACCATCCAGCCCCCATAAATGAATCTTTCTTAAAAATTGTAGCCATAGTAACAGGGTCAGCTCTCAAGTCATTTCCATTTTAGATAACCTCTATCATGAATGAGATTTAGGAAACAAAACAGAGGAAAGCACAGGGCAAAGCTTAGGCTAACTGGTATACTGTATCAGAGCTAAAGATCAGAAAAATGGGGGTGAGGGGAGGTGAGGGATTGAAAGGAAGAGGGGGACCCAGCTCACTATGGCGAAGGAAGACTACATTTGATGGTGGGAGAGGTACAAACCCAACACAGGGCAATAAGAAATCGTACTTGTGTGATAGTAACTGTTTTATAAGATATTTATCCCAATAAAGTGATTTGGAAAAAAAAAAGTTGTATGTGCCCTAAAAGAGGTCTAGAGAAAAAGTGCACTTATATTACTTATTCAGTAAGATCAGTATAATTCTCTGAATGCCACTTTCTCATGACTGTCTAGTCCGTGTAACTGTGCACCTTTGGATCCCAATAGACTTGGATTCAAATCCTTCCTCAACTCATAAAAACTGGGTTATTCCTTTATATTCAGTGTCCCCACTTGTACAGTGGGACCATTAATCCTCAGGGGGCAATAGTAAGGATTAAATTAGATGACACAGTCTGTAAAGTACTTGGCACATAGTAGGTCCTCAGCAGGTGTCTACTCTCCTCCCTTTGCTCCATAAATTGACCAGATAGATTTTGGATAAGTAGGAAGTCACATCTTCTAATTGATGGGGACAAAAACCTTATGACCTGCTTTAAATTTACTTCATGCGATTTTTCCGACTGGCCTCATATAAAATGGCAACATAATACCTGCCAGCTTTTTTTTCTGCTTTTCATTCTTCTAGCACCCACTATCTGATTTTTTTGCTCATTGATTTGTTTGTCTACTTCCCTAGCCCCTAATGGACTGCATATTCCAAGACAGCAAGAACCTTGCCAGTTAGTTCATCACTGTACCCCTGAGGTCAAGAATAACGATTAGCATATAGATAGCACTCAACAAACATTTACTAAATGGTTGTAGGGGTTAGGACTACATTTTAATGAAAGCAAATGAATCTCTTTTTCTTTCCATTGGATTTTGTAATGGCAGAAATTTTCTGGCAGGTGACAGTATCACTGAGGTGGTGCGATTCCGTCATGTCTGTCAGTAATCATCATCTTATAACTGATTTTAAATTTTCCGTGTTTTTTTTTCTGTCTCTAGAATACCAGAACCTCTTCAATCTCTTTAACTCTAATCATGTATTCTCTGCCAATGCTATTCCTGAGTTCACATTTTATTTCAAATATATTTATTTTCATCAGAAGCAGACCAGAAATTCCACTTGGCCTTATATTGGTACCCAGGATTGAACTTGGGACCTCTGCTGCTTTGCAAATCCTGTTCTCTGACACATTGAGCTATCTCCTCACTCCCTGGTTCCACATTTTATTTATTTATTTATTTATTTATTTATTTATTTTTTATTATATTTATTTATTTTCCCTTTTGTTGCCCTTGTTTATATTCTTGTTGTTGATGTCGTCATTGTTGGATAGGACAGAGAGGAATGGAGAGAGGAGGGGAAGACGGGGAGAAAGATAGACACCTGCAGACCTGCTTCACTGCCTGTGAAGCGACTCCCCTGCAGCTAGTCCTTGCGCTTTGCACCATGTGTGCTTAACCTGCTGTGCTACTGCCCGACTCCCCACATTTTATTTTTTAATATTTATTTATTTGTTTATTTATTTATTTGTTTATTTTACCAGATCACTAATCAGCTTTGGTTTATGGTGGTGTGGGGGATAGAACCTGGGACTTTAGAGACTCAGACATGAGAGTCTCTTTGCATAACCATTATGCTGTCTACCCCCACCCCTGGTTCCACATTTTATATTTCCCAATCTTTTCTTTCTGACTCCATTTTTGTGTTATAGCTGCTATGTCACATCTTCACCAGTAGGTGCCAGTATCTGATTCAATTTATAGAAGTAGAGCTACCACTTCTGGAGGATTCTTTTTCTGGAAAGTTCCTGGAGAATTCAGGAAGAACAAAACACCCTTTCTACTTGCAGGAAGCCTGTGTTGGAAATTGCTTAGCTACTCAAAGATGGCGTGGTGTGAGAGTTGCTATAGTTCTTTTTTATTATTTATTTATTCATGAGAAATGATAGGAGAGAGAGAGAGAGCGAGAGCGAGAGAGAGAGAGAAAGAACCAGACATCACTCTAGTACATGTGCTGCTGGGGATTGAACTCGGGACCTCACACTTGAGAGTCCAATGCCCTACCCAGTGCGCCACCTCTTGGGCCACAAGAGGTGCTATAGTTCTAAGCAAAAGGCTATGACACCATACTTTTTCACATGCATGCAAATTATTTATGGAGTCTTTCTGATGGATATGTCCACACACAGCAAAGCTGTAAGAGGTGTATTGAAACCAGCTGAAAGGCAATTCTGCCTTTCAATTCCTCATATATTCAAAGGATTCTCTGTACATTTGGGATGCTTATCAATAAATCCATAATAATTGTTTCCAGCTGGCATGTTAGAGAATTTTATTCAGATTTCTCTGGTTTGGGGCATAGTTTAATGTAAGGTGACTGTAGTGAACTTTGAAGGATAAAAGGGGTTGCTATTAATAATTAGTAATCATGAGAGAAACTAAGACTGTTCTAGGGAAACCTATGATGAGCATAGTTGGTTGGAATATGTGAAAGAAAACCTTTCCATGATTGTAGTAGGATTTACATGGTTGTCAGAAAAGTCA